>NW_020328301.1:0-22474 GCF_001858045.2 Oreochromis niloticus
ACTAGAAAGCGAAAATTTCAGAAGAAATTTTATGTGTCCTATGCCGCTGCTAATCACTGTAGTTTGCCATTCATACGGCTACAGAGAGCAAACTCAGAAGAGCAGCCATTCTCCACCATGAACTATGGTAAAAACAAACACCGCTCACGCTTCACAGATGACAGCTTACAGTTTTGTGTAAAGATGAAGTTACTTTGTACAGCGCCGATTTGCAGACGCTGTGCACACAGGTTCATGAGCAGAAGTCCCATTGTACCACGGCAGACCCGACAATGTTTGCATGAACACACTTTGAAGCATTACATTATAGACCACTTTTCACACATGCATTCACTTTTTGTTTTTTGTTATTTTACACAGTGTTCTGAATTATGAACAATGGTCTACAGCCAATCCTGTGTATTATTATACAAACTTTGGTTGTGAGATTCAGATAACTATTTAATAAAAGCTAAATATTTTATATGAGAGTAAGAAAGAAAAGTATATCTTTGTGTCCACCTTTCTCTGTTAATGCCCTAGCTCCCCCCCCCCTAAAAGCTTTGCTAGATCCGCCCCTGCACAGTTACCAGCTGTCAGCTACACAAAAAAGGAGCTTGGTCTTTGTCTCTCAGAAACAACTCATAACTTCCCTTCAACTCATTCATGTCACCTAAAGTGTAAACCTGTTTCTCCATCACCAGTTCAGCTCTGATGATTCAGTAAGGACATCTCCTGATTTCATCTTCATGCTCCAGCAAACATCAGCTGATACTAGAAATTAAAATCAAAAATTCTACAACAGCTGATCAAGCTTAAACGTGCTGCTGTTGTTTAGCGCGATAAATAAGAGCGAACAGCCGATCATTGATCAGTTTCATGATTGACGTTTCAACACGCGAGAGAATGACAGGGAGGCTTCGTAACGACAGAATAAATCATAATGTTTTCTCTGAATGTGGGACGATTCCGTTTGTACGGCACGGCAACTCTATGAACTAACCCTAATGAATAAAATAAAGTCCAACGTCAGTAACTTAGTGCGCACACAGCTGTATATAACTCCCGTGGCATTACGATGTAAAAGGTCAACGAAAATAAATTACACCTAAACTCGGTTTATCTGACCCAAATAGAGAGCGACCGGGTGCTGACAACGAGTTTCACCCGCCTCAATATAAGCCAAGCCTGGGTGCTTTTTCACGAAGGGTTGCTAGCGGCGCGAGCTAACTATGCTAGCGGCGCTAGCTAGCTAGCCGGCTATCAGCAACACATAAGAGAACTGCCTGCTAAATAAACTACACCTAAACTCGGTTTATATCTGACCCAAATAGAGAGCGACCGGGTGCTGACACGAGTTTCACCCGCCTCAATATAAGCCAAGCTGGGTGCTTTTTCACGAAGGGTTGCTAGCGGCGCGAGCTAACTATGCTAGCGGCGCTAGCTAGCTAGCCGGCTATCAGCAACACATAAGAGAACTGCTGCTAAATAAACTACACCTAAATCGTTTATATCTGACCCAATAGAGTGCAGTTCATAACTTCTTACTGAAATTCAGTTCACCTCACGCTCCTGCCTTCGCTTTCCCGATCCATGATTGACCACCGCGTTAGCAATCGCCTGCCCGGCCTCATATGTCTCGTTGGCGCATGTCCTTTCTGTCACACACCGGTGGTAGCTGCCCTCTGTTGTAGCTCCACCACCAAACAACTCAGTTATTTTTTCCACATCAGCTGTAACTCCGTTCTATGCGAGCATTTGCGGAGACAGGGAGGTGAACGACAAGAGAGTCCCCTCGCTATCCATTGCAGCCAAGTGCGGCAGCTAGGCTAGGTAGCCGGCTAGCTGTCAGGCAGGACCGACGTAGTCAGAGCACTGTCGCTAAATATGGGATGTCTTGATAAAACAAGCAGATATTTGAAGTTTACACACCTACATTCTCGCCTGAAAATATCTTAAAAGCTTATTTTGTGACCTAGAAACACGAATAAAGACATATAAAACGAAGTGGTGGCCGCCATTGTTACTCTGTAGAGGCGTGCTATGAATTGTGGGATATTGAGTTTTCCACCAAGCATTACCGTAACTTTTGAATGATTTGCGCAACCTTAAAATTCAAGGCTCCTGAAAGCAGCGACGCTGTGCGCACCGTTGAAATTGTCATCATTACGGTAATCCAAATAAGGGTACACAGGCTGTACCACTCCCGGCATACCACTAGAGAGAGCCAACACACCACAATGAAGTCTGTTTATTTGGCGCCAAAAGATGAATTGGCCTAAATTTGCACTAAATATTAATATTTAAAAAACTATAAAAGTTATAAACACCAAAAGTCATAACATAATAGTCCAGCTCCAGCCGCACAAAATGATCTAACATATGTAACCCTAATGTCAAAACTGTTTGGCAGAGGAGCGCGGGAAAATTTCACTAAAATATTAATATTTAAAAAACTATAAAATTCATAAACACCAAAAGTCATAGCACACCATTCCAGATCCGGCCGACAAAATGAGGTAACATATATGAAGCTTGTCTCAAAACTGCGAGGCGAGATTCGCTGCAAAATTTCAGGCGGAAACTGGAGAATAATAATAATAACTAGAAAGCGAAAATTTCAGAAGAAATTTTATGTGTGCTATGCCGCTGCTAATCACTGTAGTTTGCCATTCATACGGCTACAGAGAGCAAAACTCAGAAGAGCAGCCATCTCCACCATGAACTATGGTAAAAACAACACCGCTCACGCTCACAGATGACAGCTTACAGTTTGTGTAAAGATGAAGTTACTTTGTACAGCGCCGATTTGCAGACGCTGTGCACACAGGTTCATGAGCAGAAGTCCCATTGTACCACGGCAGACCGACAATGTTGCATGAACACACTTTGAAGCATTACATTATAGACCACTTTTCACACATGCATTCACTTTTTGTTTTTTGTTATTTTTACACAGTGTTCTGAATTATGAACAATGGTCTACAGCCAATCCTGTGTATTATTATACAAACTTTGGTTGTGAGATTCAGATAACTATTTAATAAAAGCTAAATATTTTATATGAGAGTAAGAAAGAAAAGTATATCTTTGTGTCCACCTTTCTCTGTTAATGCCCTAGCTCCCCCCCCTAAAAGCTTTGCTAGATCCGCCCCTGCACAGTTACCAGCTGTCAGCTACACAAAAAAGGAGCTTGGTCTTTGTCTCTCAGAAACAACTCATAACTTCCCTTCAACTCATTCATGTCACCTAAAGTGTAAACCTGTTTCTCCATCACCAGTTCAGCTCTGATGATTCAGTAAGGACATCTCCTGATTTCATCTTCATGCTCCAGCAAACATCAGCTGATACTAGAAATTAAAATCAAAGAATTCTAACAACAGCTGATCAAGCTTAAACGTGCTGCTGTTGTTTAGCGCGATAAATAAGAGCGAACAGCCGATCATTGATCAGTTTCATGATTGACGTTTCAACACGCGAGAGAATGACAGGGAGGCTTCGTAACGACAGAATAAATCATAATGTTTTCTCTGAATGTGGGACGATTCCGTTTGTACGGCACGGCAACTCTATGAACTAACCCTAATGAATAAAATAAAGTCCAACGTCAGTAACTTAGTACGCACACAGCTGTATATAAACTCCCGTGGCATTACGATTGTAAAAGGTCAACGAAAATAAATTACACCTAAACTCGGTTTATATCTGACCCAAATAGAGAGCGACCGGGTGCTGACACGAGTTTCACCCGCCTCAATATAAGCCAAGCCTGGGTGCTTTTTCACGAAGGGTTGCTAGCGGCGCGAGCTAACTATGCTAGCGGCGCTAGCTAGCTAGCCGGCTATCAGCAACACATAAGAGAACTGCTGCTAAATAAACTACACCTAAACTCGGTTTATATCTGACCCAAATAGAGAGCGACCGGGTGCTGACACGAGTTTCACCCGCCTCAATATAAGCCAAGCCTGGGTGCTTTTTCACGAAGGGTTGCTAGCGGCGCGAGCTAACTATGCTAGCGGCGCTAGCTAGCTAGCCGGCTATCAGCAACACATAAGAGAACTGCTGCTAAATAAACTACACCTAAACTCGGTTTATATCTGACCCAAATAGAGTGCAGTTCATAACTTCTTACCTGAAATTCAGTTCACCTCACGCTCCTGCCTTCGCTTTCCCTGATCCATGATTGACCACCGCGTTAGCAATCGCCTGCCCGGCCTCATATGTCTCGTTGGCGGCATGTCCTTTCTGTCACACACCGGTGGGTAGCTGCCCTCTGTTGTAGCTCCACCACCAAACAACTCAGTTATTTTTTCCACATCCAGCTGTAACTCCGATTCTATGCGAGCATTTGCGAGAGACCAGGGAGGTGAAACGACAGAGAGAGTCCCCTCGCTATCCATTTGCAGCCAAGTGCGGCAGCTAGCTAGGTAGCAGCTAGGTAGCCGGCTAGCTGTCAGGCAGGACCGACGTAGTCAGAGCACTGTCGCTAAATATGGGATGTCTTGATAAACAAGCAGATATTTGAAGTTTACACACCTACATTCTCGCCTGAAAATATCTTAAAAGCTTATTTTGTGACCTAGAAACACGAATAAAAGAATATAAACGAAGTGGTGGCCGCCATTGTTCACTCTGTAGAGGCGTGCTATGAATTGTGGATATTGAGTTTTCCACCAAGCATTACCGTAACTTTTGAATGATTTGCGCACCTTAAAATTCCAAGGGCTCCTGAAGCAGCGACGCTGTGCGCACCGTTGAAATTGTCATCATTACGGTAATCCAAATAAGGGTACACAGGCTGTACCACTCCGGCATACCACTAGAGAGAGCCAAGACACCACAAATGAAGTCTGTTATTTGGCGCCAAAAGATGAATTGGCCTAAATTTGCACTAAAATATTAATATTTAAAAACTATAAAGTTATAAACACCAAAAGTCATACATAATAGTCCAGCTCCAGCCGCACAAAATGATCTAACATATGTAACCCTAATGTCAAAACTGTTTGGCAGAGGAGCGCGGGAAATTTTCACTAAAATATTAATATTTAAAAAACTATAAATTCATAAACACCAAAAGTCATAGCACACCATTCCAGATCCGGCCGCACAAATGAGGTAACATATATGAAGCTTGTCTCAAAACTGCGAGGCGAGATTCGCTGCAAATTTCAGGCGGAAACTGGAGAATAATAATAATAACTAGAAAGCGAAAATTTCAGAAGAAATTTTATGTGTGCCTATGCCGCTGCTAATCACTGTAGTTTGCCATTCATACGGCTACAGAGAGCAAAACTCAGAAGAGCAGCCATTCTCCACCATGAACTATGGTAAAAACAAACACCGCTCACGCTTCACAGATGACAGCTTACAGTTTTGTGTAAAGATGAAGTTACTTTGTACAGCGCCGATTTGCAGACGCTGTGCACACAGGTTCATGAGCAGAAGTCCCATTGTACCACGGCAGACCCGACAATGTTTGCATGAACACACTTTGAAGCATTACATTATAGACCACTTTTCACACATGCATTCACTTTTTGTTTTTTGTTATTTTTACACAGTGTTCTGAATTATGAACAATGGTCTACAGCCAATCCTGTGTATTATTATACAAACTTTGGTTGTGAGATTCAGATAACTATTTAATAAAAGCTAAATATTTTATATGAGAGTAAGAAAGAAAAGTATATCTTTGTGTCCACCTTTCTCTGTTAATGCCCTAGCTCCCCCCCCCCTAAAAGCTTTGCTAGATCCGCCCTGCACAGTTACCAGCTGTCAGCTACACAAAAAAGGAGCTTGGTCTTTGTCTCTCAGAAACAACTCATAACTTCCCTTCAACTCATTCATGTCACCTAAAGTGTAAACCTGTTTCTCCATCACCAGTTCAGCTCTGATGATTCAGTAAGGACATCTCCTGATTTCATCTTCATGCTCCAGCAAACATCAGCTGATACTAGAAATTAAAATCAAAAGAATTCTAACAACAGCTGATCAAGCTTAAACGTGCTGCTGTTGTTTAGCGCGATAAATAAGAGCGAACAGCCGATCATTGATCAGTTTCATGATTGACGTTTCAACACGCGAGAGAATGACAGGGAGGCTTCTAACGACAGAATAAATCATAATGTTTTCTCTGAATGTGGGACGATTCCGTTTGTACGGCACGGCAACTCTATGAACTAACCCTAATGAATAAAATAAAGTCCAACGTCAGTAACTTAGTACGCACACAGCTGTATATAAACTCCCGTGGCATTACGATTGTAAAGGTCAACGAAATAAATTACACCTAAACTCGGTTTATATCTGACCCAATAGAGAGCGACCGGGTGCTGACACGAGTTTCACCCGCCTCAATATAAGCCAAGCCTGGGTGCTTTTTCACGAAGGGTTGCTAGCGGCGCGAGCTAACTATGCTAGCGGCGCTAGCTAGCTAGCCGGCTATCAGCAACACATAAGAGAACTGCTGCTAAATAAACTACACCTAAACTCGGTTTATATCTGACCCAAATAGAGAGCGACCGGGTGCTGACACGAGTTTCACCCGCCTCAATATAAGCCAAGCCTGGGTGCTTTTTCACGAAGGGTTGCTAGCGGCGCGAGCTAACTATGCTAGCGGCGCTAGCTAGCTAGCCGGCTATCAGCAACACATAAGAGAACTGCTGCTAAATAAACTACACCTAAACTCGGTTTATATCTGACCCAAATAGAGTGCAGTTCATAACTTCTTACCTGAAATTCAGTTCACCTCACGCTCCTGCCTTCGCTTTCCCTGATCCATGATTGACCACCGCGTTAGCAATCGCCTGCCCGGCCTCATATGTCTCGTTGGCGGCATGTCCTTTCTGTCACACACCGGTGGGTAGCTGCCCTCTGTTGTAGCTGCACCACCAAACAACTCAGTTATTTTTTCCACATCCAGCTGTAACTGCGATTCTATGCGAGCATTTGCGAGAGACCAGGGAGGTGAAACGACAGAGAGAGTCCCCTCGCTATCCATTTGCAGCCAAGCGCGGCAGCTAGCTAGGTAGCCAGCTAGGTAGCCGGCTAGGTAGCCGGCTAGCTGTCAGGCAGGACCGACGTAGTCAGAGCACTGTCGCTAAATATGGGATGTCTTGATAAAACAAGCAGATATTTGAAGTTTACACACCTACATTCTCGCCTGAAATATCTTAAAGCTTATTTTGTGACCTAGAAACACGAATAAAAGACATATAAAACGAAGTGGTGGCCGCCATTGTTCACTCTGTAGAGGCGTGCTATGAATTGTGGGATATTGAGTTTCCACCAAGCATTACCGTAACTTTTGAATGATTTGCGCAACCTTAAAAATTCCAAGGGCTCCTGAAAGCAGCGACGCTGTGCGCACCGTTGAAATTGTCATCATTACGGTAATCCAAATAAGGGTACACAGGCTGTACCACTCCCGGCATACCACTAGAGAGAGCCAAGACACCACAATGAAGTCTGTTTATTTGGCGCCAAAAGATGAATTGGCCTAAATTTGCACTAAAATATTAATATTTAAAAAACTATAAAAGTTATAAACACCAAAAGTCATAACATAATAGTCCAGCTCCAGCCGCACAAATGATCTAACATATGTAACCCTAATGTCAAAACTGTTTGGCAGAGGAGCGCGGGAAATTTCACTAAAATATTAATATTTAAAAACTATAAATTCATAAACACCAAAAGTCATAGCACACCATTCCAGATCCGGCCGCACAAAATGAGGTAACATATATGAAGCTTGTCTCAAAACTGCGAGGCGAGATTCGCTGCAAAATTTCAGGCGGAAACTGGAGAATAATAATAATAACTAGAAAGCGAAAATTTCAGAAGAAATTTTATGTGTGCCTATGCCGCTGCTAATCACTGTAGTTTGCCATTCATACAGCTACAGAGAGCAAAACTCAGAAGAGCAGCCATTCTCCACCATGAACTATGGTAAAAACAAACACCGCTCACGCTTCACAGATGACAGCTTACAGTTTTGTGTAAAGATGAAGTTACTTCGTACAGCGCCGATTGCAGACGCTGTGCACACAGGTTCATGAGCAGAAGTCCCATTGTACCACGGCAGACCCGACAATGTTTGCATGAACACGCTTTGAAGCATTACATTATGGACCACTTTTCACACATGCATTCACTTTTTGTTTTTTGTTATTTTTACACAGTGTTCTGAATGATTAAGAATGGTCTACAGCCAATCTTGTGTATTATTATACAAACTGTGGTTGTAAGATGCAGATAACTATTTAATAAAAGCTAAATATTTTATATGAGAGTAAGAAGAAAAGTATATCTTTGTGTCCCCCTTTCCCTGTTAATGCCCTACCTGGCCCCCTGGCAAAAGCTTTGCTAGATCCGCCCCTGCACAGTTACCAGCTGTCAGCTACACAAAACAGGAGCTTGGTGTATATTTGTCTGTCAGAAACAGTTCATAACTTCCCTTCAACTCATTCATGTCACCTAAAGGGTAAACCTGTTTCTCCATCACCAGTTCAGCTCTGATGATTCAGTAAGGACATCTCCTGGTTTGGACCAGCCGCTTCTACAGCTGTGCCCCAGCAAACATCAGCTGATACTAAGATAAGATAAGATAACCTTTATTAGTCCCACATGTGGGAAATTTGTTTTGTCACAGCAGGAAGTGGACAGTGCAAAAGTTATGAAGCAAAAATTAGAATAAAATAAAATAAGAATAAATACAGTACACAACTGTACAGAATAGAATAAAATAAATACTATATACAGTAGAATAAAATAGAATAAATATACAATAAGATAAAATAGAATACAAATGCTATATACAACTGAGTAAAAATACAACGATGCCAGGAAGATTATTGCACTTAGTGTTATTGCACATGTGTGTGTTTGATCAGTTAAAGTCTTTGTTGTGGAGTCTGACAGCAGTGGGAGGAAAGACCTGCGAAATCTCTCCATCCCACACCGTGGGTGCCGCAGTCTCCCACTGAAGGAGCTGCTAGAAATTAAAATCAAATGAATTCTAACAACAGCTGATCAAGCTTAAACGTGCTGCTGTTCTTTAGCGCGATAAACAAGAGCGAAAAGCCGATCGTTGATCAGTTTCATGAGTGAAGTTGCAACTGGCGAGAGAATGACAGGGGAGGCTTCGTAACGACAGAATAAATCGTAATGTTTTCTCTGAATGTGGGACGATTCCGTTTGTACGGCAACTCTGACGAACCAACCCTTATGAATATAATAAAGTTCAACATCAGTAACTTACCGCGCACACAGCTGTCGTGCTAGCTAGCATGCAGTACGATTGTAAAAGGTCAGCACAACGAAAATAAACTACACCTAAACTCTGTTTATATCTGACCCAAATAGAGTGCAGTTCATAACTTCTTACCTGAAATTCAGTTCACCCCTCAGCTCCTGCCTTCGCTTTCCCTGATCCACGATTGACCTCCAGGTTAGCAACCACCTTCGCTTTCCCTGATCCACGATTGACCTCCAGGTTAGCAACCACCGGTCGATCGGCGGTGGCCTGCCCCACCTCCTATGTGTGGTTCGCGGGATGTCCTTTCTGTCACACACCGGTGGATAGCTGCCCTCTGTTGTAGCTCCGGCTAGCTCCACCACCAAACAACTCAGTTATTTTTCCACATCGACCACCATCATCGGCCCATATAAGCGAAAAATGAGTCCAGCTAAAACACAGACTTGGCGAGCGATCGGGTGTTGCAACAAATTTTAGCCGCGTCACTATAAGCCCAGCCTGGGTGCTTTGAGGGTCGCTAGCAGCGCTAGCTAGCTATGCTAGCGGCGCTATGCTAGCCGGCTGGCTATCAGCAACACATAAGACAACTCTTGCTAATATGGGATGTCTTGATAAAACGAGCAGATATTTGAAGTTTACACACCTATATTCTCGCCTGAAAATGTCTTAAAAGTTTAGTTTGTGACCTAGAAACACGAATAAAAGACATAGAAACGAAGTGGTGGCCGCCATTGTTTGACTCGGTAGAGGCCTCTGTAGAGGCGTGCTATGAATTGTGGGATATGGAGTTTTGGGCCAAGGATAGATCTTTTCGCCTGTACTACTCCGGGTATACCACTAGAGAGAGCCAAGACACCACAAATGAAGTCTGTTTCTATGGCGCCAAAAGTAGAATCTTTCTAAATTTGCACTAAAATATTAATATTTAAAAACTATAAAAGTCATGAACACCAAAAGTCGTACCATAGTAGTCCAGCTCCAGCCGCACAAAATGATCTAACATATGTAACCCTATTGTCAAAACTGTTTGGCAGAGGAGCGCGGGAAATTTTCACTAAAATATTAATATTTCAAAAACTATAATAGTCATAAACACCAAAAGTCATAGCACACCATTCCAGATCCAGCCGCACAAAATGAGGTAACATATATGAAGCTTGTCTGAAAACTGCGGGGCGAGATTCGCTGCAAAATTTCAGGCGGAAACTGAAGAATAATAATAATAAATCCGAGGAATAGTAATATGTGTGCCTCTTGGCATAGGCACACATAATAATAATAATAATAATAATAAATCCGACGAATAGTAATATGTGTGCCTCTTGTCATAGGCACACATAATAATAATAATAAATCCGACGAATAGTAATATGTGTGCCTCTTGGCATAGGCACACATAATAATAATAATAATAAATCCGACGAATAGTAATATGTGTGCCTCTTGGCATAGGCACACATAATAACTAGAAAGCGAAAATTTCAGAAGAAATTTTATGTGTGCCTATGCCGCTGCTAATCTGTGTAGTTTCCATTCATACGGCTACAGACAGCAAAACTCAGAAGAGCAGCCATTCTCCACCATGAATTATGGTAAAAACAAACACCGCTCGCGCCTCACAGATGACAGCTTACAGTTTTGGGTAAAGATGAGGTCACTTTGTACAGCCCCGATTTGCAGACGCTGTGCACACAGGTTCATAAGCAGAAGTCCCTCTGTACCACGGCAGACCCCGACAATGTTTGCACGAACACACTTTGAACCAGTACGTTATGGACCACTTTTCACACATGGTTGGTGTACCCTCCCAGCCAGCTGTAGCTTTTCAACTCACAGCCCGACACACACCCAAAAACAGCCGAGAGAGCACAGACTACGCCCGAGAGGTGTGATTGCAGATGCCCCTCAGGTGGGTCACCTCCCTGCAGCGGCACTGCAGACCACGCCCCGCCACACATATCAAACACGTAAAATAAATATTTATGCACTTTTGCATTCACTTTTTGTTTTTGTTATTTTTACACAGTGTTCTGAATGATGAACAATGGTCTACAGCCAATCTGTGTATTATTATACAAACTTTGGTTGTAAGATTCAGATAACTATTAATAAAAGCTAATATTTTATACAGGGAGTGCAGAATTATTAGGCAAATGAGTATTTTGTCCACATCATCCCTTCATGCATGTTGTCTTACTCCAAGCTGTATAGGCTCGAAAGCCTACTACCAATTAAGCATATTAGGTGATGTGCATCTCTGTAATGAGAAGGGGTATGGTCTAATGACATCAACACCCTATATCAGGTGTGCATAATTATTAGGCAACTTCCTTTCCTTTGGCAAAATGGGTCAAAAGAAGGACTTGACAGGCTCAGAAAAGTCAAAAATAGTGAGATATCTTGCAGAGGCATGCAGCAGTCTTAAAATTGCAAAGCTTCTGAAGCGTGATCATCGAACAATCAAGCGTTTCATTCAAAATAGTCAACAGGGTCGCAAGAAGCGTGTGGAAAAACCAAGGCGCAAAATAACTGCCCATGAACTGAGAAAAGTCAAGCGTGCAGCTGCCAAGATGCCACTTGCCACCAGTTTGGCCATATTTCAGAGCTGCAACATCACTGGAGTGCCCAAAAGCACAAGGTGTGCAATACTCAGAGACATGGCCAAGGTAAGAAAGGCTGAAAGACGACCACCACTGAACAAGACACACAAGCTGAAACGTCAAGACTGGGCCAAGAAATATCTCAAGACTGATTTTTCTAAGGTTTTATGGACAGATGAAATGAGAGTGAGTCTTGATGGGCCAGATGGATGGGCCCGTGGCTGGATTGGTAAAGGGCAGAGAGCTCCAGTCCCACTCAGACGCCAGCAAGGTGGAGGTGGAGTACTGGTTTGGGCTGGTATCATCAAAGATGAGCTTGTGGGGCCTTTTCGGGTTGAGGATGGCGTCAAGCTCAACTCCCAGTCCTACTGCAAGTTTCTGGAAGACACCTTCTTCAAGCAGTGGTACAGGAAGAAGTCTGCATCCTTCAAGAAAAACATGATTTTCATGCAGGACAATGCTCCATCACACGCGTCCAAGTACTCCACAGCGTGGCTGGCAAGAAAGGGTTTAAAAGAAGAAAAACTAATGACATGGCCTCCTTGTTCACCTGATCTGAACCCCATTGAGAACCTGTGGTCCATCATCAAATGTGAGATTTACAAGGAGGGAAAACAGTACACCTCTCTGAACAGTGTCTGGGAGGCTGTGGTTGCTGCTGCACGCAATGTTGATGGTGAACAGATCAAAACACTGACAAAATCCATGGATGGCAGGCTTTTGAGTGTCCTTGCAAAGAAAGGTGGCTATATTGGTCGCTGATTTGTTTTTGTTTTGTTTTTGAATGTCAGAAATGTATATTTGTGAATGTGGAGATGTTATATTGGTTTCACTGGTAAAAATAAATAATTGAAATGGGTATATATTTGTTTTTTGTTAAGTTGCCTAATAATTATACACAGTAATAGTCACCTGCACACACAGATATCCCCCTAAAATAGCTAAAACTAAACACAAACTAAAAACTACTTCCGAAAACATTCAGCTTTGATATTAATGAGTTTTTTGGGTTCATTGAGAACATGGTTGTTGTTCAATAATAAAATTATTCCTCAAAAATACAACTTGCCTAATAATTCTGCACTCCCTGTATGAGAGTAAGAAAGAAAAGTATATCTTTGTGTCCACCTTTCTCTGTTAATGCCCTACCTGGCCCCTGGCAAAAGCTTTGCTAGATCCGCCCCTGCACAGTTACCAGCTGTCAGCTAAATAAAAAAAGGAGCTTGGTGTTTATTTCTCTCAGAAACAGTTCATAACTTCCCTTCAACTCATTCATGTCACCTAAAGTGTAAACCTGTTTCTCCATCACCTGTTCAGCTCTGATGATTCAGTAAGGATATCTGGTTTGGAACAGCCGTTTTTACAGCCGTGGCTGCAGCAAACATCAGCTGATACTAGAAATTAAAAGCAAATGAATTCTAACAACAGCTGATCAAGCTTAAACGTGCTGCTGTTGTTTAGCGCGATAAACAAACAAGAGCGAAAAGCCGATCATTGATCAGTTTCATGACTGAAGTTTCAACAGGCGAGAGAATGACAGGGGAGGCTTCGTAACGACAGAATAAATCGTAATATTTTCTCTGAATGTGGCACGATTCCGTTTGTACGGCAACTCTACGAACTAACCATTATGAATAAAATAAAGTCCAACGTCAGTAACTTAGCGCGCACACAGCTGTATATAAACTCCCGTCGTGCTAGCTAGCACGCAGTACGATTGTAAAAAGTCAGCACAACGAAAATAAACTACACCTAAACTCTGTTTATATCTGACCCAAATAGAGTGCAGGTCATAACTTCCTACCTGAAATTCAGTTCACCTCACGCTCCTGCCTTCGCTTTCCCTGATCCATGATTCTAATAACAGCTGATCAAGCTTAAACGTGCTGCTGTTGTTTAGCGCGATAAACAAACAAGAGAGAAAAGCCGATCATTGATCAGTTTCATGACTGAAGTTTCAACAGGCGAGAGAATGACAGGGGAGGCTTCGTAACGACAGAATAAATCGTAATATTTTCTCTGAATGTGGCACGATTCCGTTTGTACGGCAACTCTACGAACTAACCATTATGAATAAAATAAAGTCCAACGTCAGTAACTTAGCGCGCACACAGCTGTATATAAACTCCCCTCGTGCTAGCTAGCACGCAGTACGATTGTAAAAAGTCAGCACAACGAAAATAAACTACACCTAAACTCTGTTTATATCTGACCCAAATAGAGTGCAGGTCATAACTTCTTACCTGAAATTCAGTTCACCTCACGCTCCTGCCTTCGCTTTCCCTGATCCATGATTGACCACCGCGTTAGCAATCGCCTGCCCGGCCTCATATGTCTCGTTGGCGGCATGTCCTTTCTGTCACACACCGGTGGGTAGCTGCCCTCTGTTGTAGCTCCACCACCAAACAACTCAGTTATTTTTTCCACATCCAGCTGTAACTCCGATTCTATGCGAGCATTTGCGAGAGACCAGGGAGGTGAAACGACAGAGAGAGTCCCCTCGCTATCCATTTGCAGCCAAGTGCGGCAGCTAGCTAGGTAGCCAGCTAGGTAGCCGGCTAGCTGTCAGGCAGGACCGACGTAGTCAGAGCACTGTCGCTAAATATGGGATGTCTTGATAAAACAAGCAGATATTTGAAGTTTACACACCTACATTCTCGCCTGAAAATATCTTAAAAGCTTATTTTGTGACCTAGAAACACGAATAAAAGACATATAAAACGAAGTGGTGGCCGCCATTGTTCACTCTGTAGAGGCGTGCTATGAATTGTGGGATATTGAGTTTTCCACCAAGCATTACCGTAACTTTTGAATGATTTGCGCAACCTTAAAAATTCCAAGGGCTCCTGAAAGCAGCGACGCTGTGCCCACCGTTGAAATTGTCATCATTACGGTAATCCAAATAAGGGTACACAGGCTGTACCACTCCCGGCATACCACTAGAGAGAGCCAAGACACCACAAATGAAGTCTGTTTATTTGGCGCCAAAAGATGAATTGGCCTAAATTTGCACTAAATATTAATATTTAAAAAACTATAAAAGTTATAAACACCAAAAGTCATAACATAATAGTCCAGCTCCAGCCGCACAAATGATCTAACATATGTAACCCTAATGTCAAAACTGTTTGGCAGAGGAGCGCGGGAAATTTTCACTAAATATTAATATTTAAAAAACTATAAAATTCATAAACACCAAAGTCATAGCACACCATTCCAGATCCGGCCGCACAAAATGAGGTAACATATATGAAGCTTGTCTCAAAACTGCGAGGCGAGATTCGCTGCAAAATTTCAGGCGGAAACTGGAGAATAATAATAATAATAATAATAAATCGACGAATAGTAATATGTGTGCCTCTTGGCATAGGCACACATAACTAGAAGCGAAAATTTCAGAAGAAATTTTATGTGTGCCTATGCCGCTGCTAATCTGTGTAGTTTTCCATTCATACGGCTACAGACAGCAAAACTCAGAAGAGCAGCCATTCTCCACCATGAATTATGGTAAAAACAAACACCGCTCGCGCCTCACAGATGACAGCTTACAGTTTTGGGTAAAGATGAGGTCACTTTGTACAGCCCCGATTTGCAGACGCTGTGCACACAGGTTCATAAGCAGAAGTCCCTCTGTACCACGGCAGACCCGACAATGTTTGCACGAACACACTTTGAACCAGTACGTTATGGACCACTTTTCACACATGGTTGGTGTACCCTCCCAGCCAGCTGTAGCTTTTCAACTCACAGCCCGACACACACCCAAAAACAGCCGAGAGAGCACAGACTACGCCCGAGAGGTGTGACTGCAGATGCCCTCAGGTGGGTCCACCTCCCCTGCAGCGGCACTGCAGACCACGCCCCGCCACACATATCAAACACGTAAAATAAATATTTATGCACTTTTGCATTGACTTTTTGTTTTTTGTTATTTTTACACAGTGTTCTGAATGATGAACAATGGTCTACAGCCAATCTTGTGTATTATTATACAAACTTTGGTTGTGAGATTCAGATAACTATTTAATAAAAGCTAAATATTTTATACAGGGAGTGCAGAATTATTAGGCAAATGAGTATTTTGTCCACATCATCCTCTTCATGCATGTTGTCTTACTCCAAGCTGTATAGGCTCGAAAGCCTACTACCAATTAAGCATATTAGGTGATGTGCATCTCTGTAATGAGAAGGGGTGTGGTCTAATGACATCAACACCCTATATCAGGTGTGCATAATTATTAGGCAACTTCCTTTCCTTTGGCAAAATGGGTCAAAAGAAGGACTTGACAGGCTCAGAAAAGTCAAAATAGTGAGATATCTTGCAGAGGGATGCAGCAGTCTTAAAATTGCAAAGCTTCTGAAGCGTGATCATCGAACAATCAAGCGTTTCATTCAAAATAGTCAACAGGGTCGCAAGAAGCGTGTGGAAAAACCAAGGCGCAAAATAACTGCCCATGAACTGAGAAAAGTCAAGCGTGCAGCTGCCAAGATGCCACTTGCCACCAGTTTGGCCATATTTCAGAGCTGCAACATCACTGGAGTGCCCAAAGCACAAGGTGTGCAATACTCAGAGACATGGCCAAGGTAAGAAAGGCTGAAAGACGACCACCACTGAACAAGACACACAAGCTGAAACGTCAAGACTGGGCCAAGAAATATCTCAAGACTGATTTTTCTAAGGTTTTATGGACTGATGAAATGAGAGTGAGTCTTGATGGGCCAGATGGATGGGCCCGTGGCTGGATTGGTAAAGGGCAGAGAGCTCCAGTCCCACTCAGACGCCAGCAAGGTGGAGGTGGAGTACTGGTTTGGGCTGGTATCATCAAAGGTGAGCTTGTGGGGCCTTTTCGGGTTGAGGATGGCGTCAAGCTCAACTCCCAGTCCTACTGCAGTTTCTGGAAGACACCTTCTTCAAGCAGTGGTACAGGAAGAAGTCTGCATCCTTCAAGAAAAACATGATTTCATGCAGGACAATGCTCCATCACACGCGTCCAAGTACTCCACAGCGTGGCTGGCAAGAAAGGGTTTAAAGAAGAAAAACTAATGACATGGCCTCCTTGTTCACCTGATCTGAACCCCATTGAGAACCTGTGGTCCATCATCAAATGTGAGATTTACAAGGAGGGAAAACAGTACACCTCTCTGAACAGTGTCTGGGAGGCTGTGGTTGCTGCTGCACGCAATGTTGATGGTGAACAGATCAAACACTGACAGAATCCATGGATGGCAGGCTTTTGAGTGTCCTTGCAAAGAAAGGTGGCTATATTGGTCGCTGATTTGTTTTTGTTTTGTTTTTGAATGTCAGAAATGTATATTTGTGAATGTGGAGATGTTATATTGGTTTCACTGGTAAAATAAATAATTGAAATGGGTATATATTTGTTTTTTGTTAAGTTGCCTAATAATTATGCACAGTAATAGTCACCTGCACACACAGATATCCCCCTAAAATAGCTAAAACTAAACACAAACTAAAAACTACTTCCGAAACATTCAGCTTTGATATTAATGTGTTTTTTGGGTTCATTGAGAACATGGTTGTTGTTCAATAATAAATTATTCCTCAAAAATACAACTTGCCTAATAATTCTGCACTCCCTGTATGAGAGTAAGAAAGAAAGTATATCTTTGTGTCCACCTTTCTCTGTTAATGCCCTACCTGGCCCCTGGCAAAAGCTTTGCTAGATCCGCCCCTGCACAGTTACCAGCTGTCAGCTAAATAAAAAAAGGAGCTTGGTGTTTATTTCTCTCAGAAACAGTTCATAACTTCCCTTCAACTCATTCATGTCACCTAAAAAAAAGGTAAACCTGTTTCTCCATCACCAGTTCAGCTCTGATGATTCAGTAAGGTCATCTCCTGGTTTCGACCAGCCGCTTCTACAGCTGTGGCTCCAGCAAACATCAGCTGATACTAGAAATTAAATCAAATGAATTCTAACAACAGCTGATCAAGCTTAAACGTGCTGCTGTTGTTTAGCGCGATAAACAAACAAGAGAGAAAAGCCGATCATTGATCAGTTTCATGACTGAAGTTTGAACAGGCGAGAGAATGACAGGGAGGCTGTCATAAACTCCATCGTGCTAGCTACCACGCAGTACGAGTTATTATAACTGATTGTAAAAAGTCAGCACAACGAAAATAAACTACACCTAAACTCGGTTTATATCTGACCCAAATAGAGTGCAGGTCATAACTTCTTACCTGAAATTCAGTTCACCTCACGCTCCGACCGGCAGCCGCCTGCTTCTCCTGCCTTCGGTTTCCCTGATCCACGATCTACCACCGGTCGATCGGCGGTCGCCTCGCCGCCTCGTTCCCCGCATGTTCTTTCTGACACACACCGGTGGATAGCTGCCTCGGTTGTAGCTCCGCGTCAGCGACTACCAAACAACTCAGTTATTTTTTCCACATCGACCAGCATCTGGACAATCCACCGCCTTTCACTGTTTGTACCGTTACTAAAAAAAACCCCTCATCGGCTCATAAAAACGAAAATAAGTCCAGCTATGACCCTGAGTCAAAAAGACAGCCAGCTCGGGTTAGCTAGCTACCTGTCTAGCTCTTTGCAGGCACCGAAACATCAGAGCTAATATGGGATGTCTTGGTAACACGAGCAGATATTTGAAGTTTACATCTGGCCAATCCACCACCTTTCACTGTTTATACCGTTACTAAAATGAATAAATAAATAAGTCACACACATACTGTCGGCGAGCGACCGGGTGCTGACACGAGTTTCACACGCCTCAATATAAGCCAAGCCTGGGTGCTTTTTCACGAAGGGTCGCTAGCGGTGCGAGCTAACTATGCTAGCGGCGCTAGCTAGCTAGCCGGCTATCATCAACACATAAGAGAACTGCTGCTAAATAAACTACACCTAAACTCGGTTTATATCTGACCCAAATAGAGTGCAGGTCATAACTTCTTACCTGAAATTCAGTTCACCTCACGCTCCTGCCTTCGCTTTCCCTGATCCACGATTGACCTCCGCGTTAGCAAACACCGGTCGATCGGCGGTCGCGGCATGTCCTTTCTGTCATACACCGGTGGATAGCTGCCCACTGTTGTAGCTCCGCGTTATAGCACCACCAAACAACTCAGTTATTTTTTCCACATCCAGCTGTAACTCCGATTCTGTGCGAGCATTTGCGAGAGACCGGGGAGGTGAAACGACAGAGAGAGTCCCCTCGCTATCCATTTGCAGCCAAGTGCGGCAGCTAGCTAGGTAGCCGGCTAGCTGTCAGGCAGGACCGACGTCGTCAGAGCACTGTCGCTAAATATGGGATGTCTTGATAAAACAAGCAGATATTTGAAGTTTACACACCTACATTCTCGCCTGAAAATATCTTAAAAGTTTATTTTGTGACCTAGAAACACGAATAAAAGACATATAAAACGAAGTGGTGGCCGCCATTGTTCACTCTGTAGAGGCGTGCTATGAATTGTGGGATATTGAGTTTCCACCAAGCATTACCGTAACTTTTGAATGATTTGCGCAACCTTAAAAATTCCAATGGCTCCTGAAGCAGCGACGCTGTGCGCACCGTTGAAATTGTCATCATTACGGTAATCCAAATAAGGGTACACAGGCTGTACACTCCCGGCATACCACTAGAGAGAGCCAACACACCACAAATGAAGTCTGTTTATTTGGCGCCAAAAGATGAATTGGCCTAAATTTGCACTAAAATATTAATATTTAAAAAACTATAAAAGTCATGAACACCAAAAGTCATGACATAATAGTCCAGCTCCAGCCGCACAAAATGATCTAACATATGTAACCCTAATGTCAAAACTGTTCGGCAGAGGAGCGCGGGAAAATTTCACTAAAATATTAATATTTAAAAAACTATAAAATTCACAAAGACCAAAAGTCATAGCACACCATTCCAGATCCGGCCGCACAAAATGAGGTAACATATATGAAGCTTGTCTCAAAACTGCGGGGCGAGATTCGCTGCAAAATTTCAGGCGGAAACTGGAGAATAATAATAATAACTAGAAAGCGAAAATTTCAGAAGAAATTTTATGTGTGCCTATGCCGCTGCTAATCACTGTAGTTTTCCATTCATACGGCTACGGACAGCAAAACTCAGAAGAGCAGCCATTCTCCACCATGAACTATGGTAAAAACAAACACCGCTCGCGCCTCACAGATGACAGCTTACAGTTTTGGGTAAAGATGAGGTCACTTTGTACAGCCCCGATTTGCAGACGCTGTGCACAGAGGTTCATGAGCAGAAGTCCCTTGTACCACGGCAGACCCCGACAATGTTTGCACGAACACACTTTGAACCAGTACGTTATGGACCACTTTTCACACATGGTTGGTGTACCCTCCAGCCAGCTGTAGTTTCAACTCACAGCCCGACACACACCCAAAAACAGCCGAGAGAGCACAGACTACGCCCGAGAGGTGTGATTGCAGATGCCCCTCAGGTGGGTCCACCTCCCCTGCAGCGGCACTGCAGACCACGCCCCGCCACACATATCAAACACGTAAAATAAATATTTATGCACTTTTGCATTCACTTTTTGTTTTTTGTTATTTTTACACAGTGTTCTGAATGATGAACAATGGTCTACAGCCAATCTTGTGTATTATTATACAAACTTTGGTTGTAAGATTCAGATAACTATTTAATAAAAGCTAAATATTTTATACAGGGAGTGCAGAATTATTAGGCAAATGAGTATTTTGTCCACATCATCCCCTTCATGCATGTTGTCTTACTCCAAGCTGTATAGGCTCGAAAGCCTACTACCAATTAAGCATATTAGGTGATGTGCATCTCTGTAATGAGAAGGGGTATGGTCTAATGACATCAACACCCTATATCAGGTGTGCATAATTATTAGGCAACTTCCTTTCCTTTGGCAAAATGGGTCAAAAGAAGGACTTGACAGGCTCAGAAAAGTCAAAAATAGTGAGATATCTTGCAGAGGCATGCAGCAGTCTTAAAATTGCAAAGCTTCTGAAGCGTGATCATCGACAATCAAGCGTTTCATTCAAAATAGTCAACAGGGTCGCAAGAAGCGTGTGGAAAAACCAAGGCGCAAAATAACTGCCCATGAACTGGAAAAGTCAAGCGTGCAGCTGCCAAGATGCCACTTGCCACCAGTTTGGCCATATTTCAGAGCTGCAACATCACTGGAGTGCCCAAAAGCACAAGGTGTGCAATACTCAGAGACATGGCCAAGGTAAGAAAGGCTGAAAGACGACCACCACTGAACAAGACACACAAGCTGAAACGTCAAGACTGGGCCAAGAAATATCTCAAGACTGATTTTTCTAAGGTTTTTATGGACTGATGAAATGAGAGTGAGTCTTGATGGGCCAGATGGATGGGCCCGTGGCTGGATTGGTAAAGGGCAGAGAGCTCCAGTCCCACTCAGACGCCAGCAAGGTGGAGGTGGAGTACTGGTTTGGGCTGGTATCATCAAAGTGAGCTTGTGGGGCCTTTCGGGTTGAGGATGGAGTCAAGCTCAACTCCCAGTCCTACTGCCAGTTCTGGAGACACCTTCTTCAAGCAGTGGTACAGGAAGAAGTCTGCATCCTTCAAGAAAAACATGATTTTCATGCAGGACAATGCTCCATCACACGCGTCCAAGTACTCCACAGCGGGCTGGCAAGAAGGGTTTAAAAGAAGAAAAACTAATGACATGGCTCCTTGTTCACCTGATCTGAACCCCATTGAGAACCTGTGGTCCATCATCAAATGTGAGATTACAAGAGGGAAAACAGTACACCTCTCTGAACAGTGTCTGGGAGGCTGTGGTTGCTGCTGCACGCAATGTTGATGGTGAACAGATCAAAACACTGACAGAATCCATGGATGGCAGGCTTTTGAGTGTCCTTGCAAAGAAAGGTGGCTATATTGGTCGCTGATTTGTTTTTGTTTGTTTTTGAATGTCAGAAATGTATATTGTGAATGTGGAGATGTTATATTGGTTCACTGGTAAAAATAAATAATTGAAATGGGTATATATTTGTTTTTGTTAAGTTGCCTAATATTATGCACAGTAATAGTCACCTGCACACACAGATATCCCCTAAATAGCTAAAACTAAACACAAACTAAAAACTACTTCCGAAAACATTCAGCTTTGATATTAATGTGTTTTTTGGGTTCATTGAGAACATTGTTGTTCAATAATAAAATTATTCCTCAAAAATAACTTGCCTAATAATTCTGCACTCCCTGTATGAGAGTAAGAAAGAAAAGTATATCTTTGTGTCCACCTTTCTCTGTTAATGCCTACCTGGCCCCCTGGCAAAAGCTTTGCTAGATCCGCCCCTGCACAGTTACCAGCTGTCAGCTAAATAAAAAAGGAGCTTGGTGTTTACTCTCAGAAACAGTTCATAACTTCCCTTCAACATTCATGTCACCTAAAAAAAGGTAAACCTGTTTTCTCCATCACCAGTTCAGCTCTGATGATTCAGTAAGGTCATCTCCTGGTTTCGACCAGCCGCTCACATGGCTCCAGCAAACATCAGCTGATACTAGAAATTAAAATCAAATGAATTCTAACAACAGCTGATCAAGCTTAAACGTGCTGCTGTTGTTTAGCGCGATAAACAAACAAGAGAGAAAAGCCGATCATTGATCAGTTTCATGACTGAAGTTT
>NW_020328302.1:0-11859 GCF_001858045.2 Oreochromis niloticus
AGTTATTTTTTCCACATCCAGCTGTAACTCCGATTCTATGCGAGCATTTGCGAGAGACCAGGAGGTGAAACGACAGAGAGAGTCCCCTCGCTATCCATTTGCAGCCAAGTGCCGGCAGCTAGCTAGTAGCCAGCTAGGTAGCCGGCTACTGTCAGGCAGGACCGACGTAGTCAGAGCACTGTCGCTAAATATGGGATGCTTGATAAAACAAGCAGATATTTGAAGTTTACAACACCTACATTCTCGCCTGAAAATATCTTAAAGCTTATTTTGTGACCTGAAACACGAATAAAAGACATATAAACGAAGTGGTGCCGCCATTGTTCACTCTGTAGAGGCGTGCTATGAATTGTGGGATATTGAGTTTTCCACCAAGCATTACCGTACTTTGAATGATTTGCGCAACCTAAAATTCCAAGGGCTCCTGAAAGCAGCGACGCTGTGCCACCGTTGAAATTGTCATCATTACGGTAATCCAAATAAGGGTACACAGGCGTACCACTCCCGGCATACCACTAGAGAGAGCCAAGACACCACAAATGAAGTCTGTTTATTTGGCGCCAAAAGATGAATTGCCTAAATTGCACTAAAATATTAATATTTAAAAACTATAAAAGTTATAAACACCAAAAGTCATAACATAATAGTCCAGCTCCAGCCGCAAAAATGATCTAACATATGTAACCCTAATGTCAAAACTGTTTGGCAGAGGAGCGCGGGAAAATTTCACTAAAATATTAATATTTAAAAAACTATAATTCATAAACACCAAAAGTCATAGCACACCATTCCAGATCCGGCCGCACAAATGAGGTAACATATATGAAGCTTGTCTCAAAACTGCGAGGCGAGATTCGCTGCAAAATTTCAGGCGGAAACTGGAGATAATAAATAATAATAATAAATCCACGAATAGTAATACTTGCATAGCACACATAACTAGAAACGAAAATTTCAGAAGAAATTTATGTGTGCCTATGCCGCTGCTAATCTGTGTAGTTTTCCATTCATACGGCTACAGACAGCAAAACTCAGAAGAGCAGCCATTCTCCACCATGAATTATGGTAAAAACAAACACCGCTCGCGCCTCACAGATGACAGCTTACAGTTTTGGGTAAAGATGAGGTCACTTTGTACAGCCCGATTTGCAGACGCTGTGCACACAGGTTCATAAGCAGAAGTCCCTCTGTACCACGGCAGACCCGACAATGTTTGCACGAACACACTTTGAACCAGTACGTTATGGACCACTTTTCACCATGGTTGGTGTACCTCCCAGCCAGCTGTAGCTTTTCAACTCACAGCCCGACACACACCCAAAAAACAGCCGAGAGAGCACAGACTACGCCCGAGGTGTGATTGCAGATGCCCTCGGTGGGTCCACCTCCCTGCAGCGGCACTGCAGACCACGCCCCGCCACACATATCAAACACGTAAAATAATATTTATGCACTTTTGCATTCACTTTTTGTTTTTTGTTATTTTTACACAGTGTTCTGATGATGAACAATGGTCTACAGCCAATCTTGTGTATTATTATACAAACTTTGGTTGTAAGATTCAGATAACTATTAATAAAAGCTAAATATTTTATACAGGGAGTGCAGAATTATTAGGCAAATGAGTATTTTGTCCACATCATCCTCTTCATGCATGTTGTCTTACTCCAAGCTGTATAGGCTCGAAAGCCTACTACCAATTAAGCATATTAGGTGATGTGCATCTCTGTAATGAGAAGGGGTGTGGTCTAATGACATCAACACCCTATATCAGGTGTGCATAATTATTAGGCAACTTCCTTTCCTTTGGCAAAATGGGTCAAAAGAAGGACTTGACAGGCTCAGAAAGTCAAAAATAGTGAGATATCTTGCAGAGGGATGCAGCAGTCTTAAAATTGCAAAGCTTCTGAAGCGTGATCATCGAACAATCAAGCGTTTCATTCAAAATAGTCAACAGGGTCGCAAGAAGCGTGTGGAAAAACCAAGGCGCAAAATAACTGCCCATGAACTGAGAAAAGTCAAGCGTGCAGCTGCCAAGATGCCACTTGCCACCAGTTTGGCCATATTTCAGAGCTGCAACATCACTGGAGTGCCCAAAAGCACAAGGTGTGCAATACTCAGAGACATGGCCAAGGTAAGAAAGGCTGAAAGACGACCACCACTGAACAAGACACACAAGCTGAAACGTCAAGACTGGGCCAAGAAATATCTCAAGACTGATTTTTCTAAGGTTTTATGGACTGATGAAATGAGAGTGAGTCTTGATGGGCCAGATGGATGGGCCCGTGGCTGGATTGGTAAAGGGCAGAGCTCCAGTCCACTCAGACGCCAGCAAGGTGGAGGTGGAGTACTGGTTTGGGCTGGTATCATCAAAGATGAGCTTGTGGGGCCTTTTCGGGTTGAGGATGGAGTCAAGCTCAACTCCCAGTCCTACTGCAGTTTCTGGAAGACACCTTCTTCAAGCAGTGGTACAGGAAGAAGTCTGCATCCTTCAAGAAAACATGATTTTCATGCAGGACAATGCTCCATCACACGCGTCCAAGTACTCCACAGCGTGGCTGGCAAGAAAGGGTATAAAAGAAGAAAAACTAATGACATGGCCTCCTTGTTCACCTGATCTGAACCCCATTGAGAACCTGTGGTCCATCATCAAATGTGAGATTTACAAGGAGGGAAAACAGTACACCTCTCTGAACAGTGTCTGGGAGGCTGTGGTTGCTGCTGCACGCAATGTTGATGGTGAACAGATCAAAACACTGACAGAATCCATGGATGGCAGGCTTTTGAGTGTCCTTGCAAAGAAAGGTGGCTATATTGGTCGCTGATTTGTTTTTGTTTTGTTTTTGAATGTCAGAAATGTATATTTGTGAATGTGGAGATGTTATATTGGTTTCACTGGTAAAAATAAATAATTGAAATGGGTATATATTTGTTTTTTGTTAAGTTGCCTAATAATTATGCACAGTAATAGTCACCTGCACACACAGATATCCCCTAAAATAGCTAAAACTAAACAAACTAAAAACTACTTCCAAAACATTCAGCTTTGATATTAATGTGTTTTTTGGGTTCATTGAGAACATGGTTGTTGTTCAATAATAAAATTATTCCTCAAAAATACAACTTGCCTAATAATTCTGCACTCCCTGTATGAGAGTAAGAAAGAAAGTATCTTTGTGTCCACCTTTCTCTGTTAATGCCCTACCTGGCCCCCTGGCAAAAGCTTTGCTAGATCCGCCCCTGCACAGTTACCAGCTGTCAGCTAAATAAAAAAAGGAGCTTGGTGTTTATTTCTCTCAGAAACAGTTCATAACTTCCCTTCAACTCATTCATGTCACCTAAAAAAAAGGTAAACTGTTTCTCCATCACCAGTTCAGCTCTGATGATTCAGTAAGGTCATCTCCTGGTTTCGACCAGCCGCTTCTACAGCTGTGGCTCCAGCAAACATCAGCTGATACTAGAAATTAAAATCAAATGAATTCTAACAACAGCTGATCAAGCTTAAACGTGCTGCTGTTGTTTAGCGCGATAAACAAACAAGAGAGAAAAGCCGATCATTGATCAGTTTCATGACTGAAGTTTGAACAGGCGAGAGAATGACAGGGGAGGCTGTCATAAACTCCAATCGTGCTAGCTACCACGCAGTACGAGTTATTATAACTGATTGTAAAAAGTCAGCACAACGAAAATAAACTACACCTAAACTCGGTTTATATCTGACCCAAATAGAGTGCAGGTCATAACTTCTTACCTGAAATTCAGTTCACCTCACGCTCCGACCGGCAGCCGCCTGCTTCTCCTGCTTCGGTTTCCCTGATCCACGATCTACCACCGGTCGATCGGCGGTCGCCTCGCCGCCTCGTTCCCCGCATGTTCTTTCTGACACACACCGGTGGATAGCTGCCCTCGGTTGTAGCTCCGCGTCAGCGACTACCAAACAACTCAGTTATTTTTTCCACATCGACCAGCATCTGGACAATCCACGCCTTTCACTGTTTGTACCGTTACTAAAAAAAACCCTCATCGGCTCATAAAAACGAAAAATAAGTCCAGCTATGACCCTGAGTCAAAAAGACAGCCAGCTCGGGTTAGCTAGCTACCTGTCTAGCTCTTTGCAGGCACCGAAAACATCAGAGCTAATATGGGATGTCTTGGTAACACGAGCAGATATTTGAAGTTTACATCTGGCCAATCCACCACCTTTCACTGTTATACCGTTACTAAATGAAAATATAAATAAGTCAGCAAAACACATACTGTCGGCGAGCGACCGGGTGCTGACACGAGTTTCACCCGCCTCAATAAGCCAAGCCTGGGTGCTTTTTCACGAAGGGTCGCTAGCGGTGCTAGCTAACTATGCTAGCGGCGCTAGCTAGCTAGCCGGCTATCAGCAACACATAAGAGAACTGCTGCTAAATAACTACACCTAAACTCGGTTTATATCTGACCCAAATAGAGTGCAGGTCATAACTTCTTACCTGAAATTCAGTTCACCTCACGCTCCTGCCTTCGCTTTCCCTGATCCACGATTGACCTCCGCGTTAGCAAACACCGGTCGATCGGCGGTCGCGCATGTCCTTTCTGTCATACACCGGTGGATAGCTGCCCACTGTTGTAGCTCCGCGTTATAGCCACCAAACAACTCAGTTATTTTTCCACATCCAGCTGTAACTCGATTCTGTGCGAGCATTTGCGAGAGACCGGGGAGGTGAAACGACAGAGAGAGTCCCCTCGCTATCCATTTGCAGCCAAGTGCGGCAGCTAGCTAGGTAGCCGGCTAGCTGTCAGGCAGGACCGACGTCGTCAGAGCACTGTCGCTAAATATGGGATGTCTTGATAAAACAAGCAGATATTTGAAGTTTACACACCTACATTCTCGCCTGAAAATATCTTAAAAGTTTATTTGTGACCTAGAACACGAATAAAAGACATATAAAACGAAGTGGTGGCCGCCATTGTTCACTCTGTAGAGGCGTGCTATGAATTGTGGGATATGGAGTTTCCACCAAGCAATTACCGAACTTTGTGATTTGCGCAACTTAAAACAATGGCTCCTGAAAGCAGCGGCTGTGCGCACTGACACATTCGGTATCCAAATAAGGGTACACAGGCTGTACACTCCCGGCATACCACTAGAGAGAGCCAACACACCACAATGAAGTCTGTTTATTTGGCGCCAAAAGATGAATTGGCCTAAATTTGCACTAAAATATTAATATTTAAAAACTATAAAAGTCATAAACACCAAAAGTCATGACATAATAGTCCAGCTCCAGCCGCACAAAATGATCTAACATATGTACCCTAATGTCAAAACTGTTCGGCAGAGGAGCGCGGGAAATTTTCACTAAAATATTAATATTTAAAAAACTATAAAATTCACAAACACCAAAAGTCATAGCACACCATTCCAGATCCGGCCGCACAAAATGAGGTAACATATGAAGCTTGTCTCAAAACTGCGGGCGAGATCGTGCAAATTTAGGCGGAAACTGGAGAATAAATAATAATAACTAGAAAGCGAAAATTCAGAAGAAATTTTATGTGTGCCTATGCCGCGCTAATCACTGTAGTTTTCCATTCATACGGCTACAGACAGCAAAACTCAGAAGAGCAGCCATTCTCCACCATGAATTATGGTAAAAACAAACACCGCTCGCGCCTCACAGATGACAGCTTACAGTTTTGGGTAAAGATGAGGTCACTTGTACAGCCCCGATTTGCAGACGCTGTGCACACAGGTTCATAAGCAGAAGTCCCTCTGTACCACGGCAGACCCCGACAATGTTTGCACGAACACACTTGAACCAGTACGTTATGGACCACTTTCACACATGGTTGGTGTACCCTCCAGCCAGCTGTAGCTTTTCAACTCACAGCCGACACACACCCAAAAAACAGCCGAGAGAGCACAGACTACGCCCGAGAGGTGTGATTGCAGATGCCCCTCAGGTGGGTCCACCTCCCTGCAGCGGCACTGCAGACCACGCCCCGCCACACATCAAACACGTAAAATAAATATTTATGCACTTTGCATTCACTTTTTGTTTTTTGTTATTTTACACAGTGTTCTGAATGATGAACAATGGTCTACAGCCAATCTTGTGTATTATTATACAAACTTTGGTTGTAAGATTCAGATAACTATTTAATAAAAGCTAAATATTTTATACAGGGAGTGCAGAATTATTAGGCAAATGAGTATTTTGTCCACATCACCCCTTCATGCATGTTGTCTTACTCCAAGCTGTATAGGCTCGAAAGCCTACTACCAATTAAGCATATTAGGTGATGTGCATCTCTGTAATGAGAAGGGGTATGGTCTAATGACATCAACACCCTATATCAGGTGTGCATAATTATTAGGCAACTTCCTTTCCTTTGGCAAAATGGGTCAAAAGAAGGACTTGACAGGCTCAGAAAAGTCAAAAATAGTGAGATATCTTGCAGAGGCATGCAGCAGTCTTAAAATGCAAAGCTTCTGAAGCGTGATCATCGAACAATCAAGCGTTTCATTCAAAATAGTCAACAGGGTCGCAAGAAGCGTGTGGAAAAACCAAGGCGCAAAATAACTGCCCATGAACTGAGAAAAGTCAAGCGTGCAGCTGCCAAGATGCCACTTGCCACCAGTTTGGCATATTTCAGAGCTGCAACATCACTGGAGTGCCCAAAAGCACAAGGTGTGCAATACTCAGAGACATGGCCAAGGTAAGAAAGGCTGAAAGACGACCACCACTGAACAAGACACACAAGCTGAAACGTCAAGACTGGGCCAAGAAATATCTCAAGACTGATTTTTCTAAGGTTTTATGGACTGATGAAATGAGAGTGAGTCTTGATGGGCCAGATGGATGGGCCCGTGGCTGGATTGGTAAAGGCAGAAGCTCCAGTCCACTCAGACGCCAGCAAGGTGAGGTGGAGTACTGGTTTGGCTGGTATCATCAAAGTGAGCTTGTGGGGCCTTTCGGGTTGAGGATGGCGTCAAGCTCAACTCCCAGTCCTACTGCAAGTTTCTGGAAGACACCTTCTTCAAGCAGTGGTACAGGAAGAAGTCTGCATCCTTCAAGAAAAACATTTTCATGCAGGACAATGCTCCATCACACGCGTCCAAGTACTCCACAGCGTGGCTGGCAAGAAAGGGTTAAAAGAGAAAAACTAATGACATGGCTCCTTGTTCACCTGATCTGAACCCCATTGAGAACCTGTGGTCCATCATCAAATGTGAGATTACAAGGAGGGAAAACAGTACACCTCTCTGAACAGTGTCTGGGAGGCTGTGGTTGCTGCTGCACGCAATGTTGATGTGAACAGATCAAAACACTGACAGAATCCATGGATGGCAGGCTTTGAGTGTCCTTGCAAAGAAAGTGGCTATATTGGTCGCTGATTTGTTTGTTTTGTTTTTGAATGTCAGAAATGTATATTTGTGAATGTGGAGATGTTATATTGGTTCACTGGTAAAAATAAATAATTGAAATGGGTATATATTTGTTTTTGTTAAGTTGCCTAATAATTATGCACAGTAATAGTCACCTGCACACAGATATCCCCCTAAAATAGCTAAAACTAAAACAAACTAAACTAAAAACTACTTCCGAAAACATTCAGCTTTGATATTAATGTGTTTTTTGGGTTCATTGAGAACATGGTTGTTGTTCAATAATAAAATTATTCCTCAAAAATACAACTTGCCTAATAATTCTGCACTCCCTGTATGAGAGTAAGAAAGAAAAGTATATCTTTGTGTCCACCTTTCTCTGTTAATGCCCTACCTGGCCCCCTGGCAAAAGCTTTGCTAGATCCCCCTGCACAGTTACCAGCTGTCAGCTAAATAAAAAAAGGAGCTTGGTGTTATTTCTCTCAGAAACAGTTCATAACTTCCCTTCAACTCATTCATGTCACCTAAAAAAAAGGTAAACCTGTTTCTCCATCACCAGTTCAGCTCTGATGATTCAGTAAGGTCATCTCCTGGTTTCGACCAGCCGCTTCTACAGCTGTGGCTCCAGCAAACATCAGCTGATACTAGAAATTAAAATCAAATGAATTCTAACAACAGCTGATCAAGCTTAAACGTGCTGCTGTTGTTTAGCGCGATAAACAAACAAGAGAGAAAAGCCGATCATTGATCAGTTTCATGACTGAAGTTTGAACAGGCGAGAGAATGACAGGGGAGGCTGTCATAAAGTTCAACATCAGTAACTTAGCGCGCACACAGCTGTATAGAAACTCCATCGTGCTAGCTACCACGCAGTACGAGTTATTATAACTGATTGTAAAAAGTCAGCACAACGAAAATAAACTACACCTAAACTCGGTTTATATCTGACCCAAATAGAGTGCAGGTCATAACTTCTTACCTGAAATTCAGTTCACCTCACGCTCCGACCGGCAGCCGCCTGCTTCTCCTGCCTTCGGTTTCCCTGATCCACGATCTACCACCGGTCGATCGGCGGTCACCTCGCCGCCTCGTTCCCCGCATGTTCTTTCTGACACACACCGGTGGATAGCTGCCCTCGGTTGTAGCTCCGCGTCAGCGACTACCAAACAACTCAGTTATTTTTTCCACATCGACCAGCATCTGGACAATCCACCGCCTTTCACTGTTTGTACCGTTACTAAAAAAAACCCTCATCGGCTCATAAAAACGAAAAATAAGTCCAGCTATGACCCTGAGTCAAAAAGACAGCCAGCTCGGGTTAGCTAGCTACCTGTCTAGCTCTTTGCAGGCACCGAAAACATCAGAGCTAATATGGGATGTCTTGGTAACACGAGCAGATATTTGAAGTTTACATCTGGCCAATCCACCACCTTTCACTGTTTATACCGTTACTAAAATGAATAAATAAATAAATCATCGGTCCATATAAACGAAAAATAAGTCCAGCTAAAACACATACTGTCGGCGAGCGACCGGGTGCTGACACGAGTTTCACCCGCCTCAATATAAGCCAAGCCTGGGTGCTTTTTCACGAAGGGTCGCTAGCGTGCTAGCTAACTATGCTAGCGGCTAGCTAGCTAGCTAGCCGGCTATCAGCAACACATAAGAGAACTGCTGCTAAATAAACTACACCTAAACTCGGTTTATATCTGACCCAAATAGAGTGCAGGTCATAACTTCTTACCTGAAATTCAGTTCACCTCACGCTCCTGCCTTCGCTTTCCCTGATCCACGATTGACCTCCGCGTTAGCAAACATCGCGGCGAGCCTCGGCTATGTCGTCGCGGCATGTCCTTTCTGTCACACACCGGTGGATAGCTGCCCTCTGTTGTAGCTCCACCACCAAACAACTCAGTTATTTTTTCCACATCCAGCTGTAAACGATTCCAGCTGCGAGCATTTGCGAGGACCGGGGAGTAAACAGAGAGAGTCCCCTCGCTATCCACCTTTGCAGAAGTGCGCTAGCTAGCTAGTAGCGGCGCTAGCTAGTAGCCGGCTATCAGCAACACGTAGAGAACTGTCGCTAAATATGGGATGTCTTGATAAAACAAGCAGATATTTGAAGTTTACACACCTACATTCTCGCCTGAAAATATCTTAAAAGTTTATTTGTGACCTAGAAACACGAATAAAAGACATATAAAACGAAGTGGTGGCCCCATTGTTCACTCTGTAGAGGCGTGCTATGAATTGTGGGATATTGAGTTTTCACCAAGCATACCCTTAGGCCGTATTTCTCCCGGTATACCACTAGAGAGAGCCAACACACCACAAATGAAGTCTGCTTTCTATGGAGCCAAAAGCATGAATCTTTTTTGGGCCAGAAATTGGCCTAAATTTGCACTAAAATTAATATTTAAAAACTATAAAAGTTATAAACACCAAAAGTCACACATAATAGTCCAGCTCCAGCCGCACAAAATGATCTAACATATGTAACCCTAATGTCAAAACTGTTTGGCAGAGGAGCGCGGGAAAATTTTCACTAAAATATTAATATTTAAAAACTATAATTCATAAACACCAAAGTCATAGCACACCATTCCAGATCCGGCCGCACAAAATGAGGTAACATATATGAAGCTTGTCTCAAAACTGCGGGGCGTGATACGTGCAAAATTTAGGCGGAAGATGGAGAATAATAATAATAATAACTAGAAAGCGAAAATTTCAGAAGAAATTTATGTGTGCCTATGCCACTGCTAATCTGTGTAGTTTGCCATTCTTACGGCTGCAGGGCAAAACTCAGAAGAGCAGCCATTCTCCACCATGAACTATGGTAAAAACAAACACCGCTCACACTTCACAGATGACAGCTTACAGTTTTGTGTAAAGATGAAGTTGCTTTGTACAGCCCGATTTGCAGACGCTGTGCACACAGGTTCATGAGCAGAAGTCCATTGTACACGGCAGACCCGACAATGTTTGCATGAACACGCTTTGAAGCATTACGTTATGGACCACTTTTCACACATGGTTGGTGTACCCACACAACCGGCTGTAGCTTTTCAACTACACACACCCAAAAACAGCCGAGAGAGCACAGACACGCCCGAGAGGCGTGATTGCAGATGCCGCTCAGGTGGGTCACCTCCCTGCAGCGCACTGCAGACCACGCCCCGCCACACATCAAACACGTAAATAAATATTTATGCACTTTCGCATTCACTTTTTGTTTTTTGTTATTTTACACAGTGTTCTGAATGATGACAATGGTCTACAGCCAATCTTGTGTATTATTATACAAACTTTGGTTGTAAGATTCAGATAACTATTTAATAAAAGCTAAATATTTTATATGAGAGTAAGAAAGAAAAGTATATCTTTGTGTCCACCTTTCTCTGTTAATGCCTACCTGGCCCCCTGCAAAAGCTTTGCTAGATCCGCCCCTGCACAGTTACCAGCTGTCAGCTAATAAAAAAAGGAGCTTGGGTGTTTATTTCTCTCAGAAACAGTTCATAACTTCCCTTCAACTCATTCATGTCACCTAAAAAAAAGGTAAACCTGTTTCTCCATCACCAGTTCAGCTCTGATGATTCAGTAAGGTCATCTCCTGGTTTCGACCAGCCGCTTCTACAGCTGTGGCTCCAGCAAACATCAGCTGATACTAGAAATTAAAATCAAATGAATTCTAACAACAGCTGATCAAGCTTAAACGTGCTGCTGTTGTTTAGCGCGATAAACAACAAGAGAGAAAAGCGATCATTGATCAGTTTCATGACTGAAGTTTGAACAGGCGAGAGAAATGACAGGGGGGAGCAGCTGTCAATAAACTCCATCGTGCTAGCTACCACGCAGTACGAGTTATTATAACTGATTGTAAAAAGTCAGCACAACAAAAATAAACTACACCTAACTCGGTTTATATCTGACCCAAATAGAGTGCAGGTCATAATTCACCTGAAATTCAGTTCACCTCACGCTCCGACGGCAAGCCGCCTGCTTCTCCTGCCTTCGGTTTCCCTGATCCACGATCTACCACGTCGATCGGCGGTCGCTCGCCGCTCGTTCCCCGCATGTTCTTTCTGACACACACCGGTGGATAGCTGCCCTCGGTTGTAGCTCCGCGTCAGCGACTACCAAACAACTCAGTTATTTTTTCCACATCGACCAGCATCTGGACAATCCACCGCCTTTCACTGTTTGTACCGTTACTAAAAAAAAAACCCTCATCGGCTCATAAAAACGAAAAATAAGTCCAGCTATGACCCTGAGTCAAAAAGACAGCCAGCTCGGGTTAGCTAGCTACCTGTCTAGCTCTTTGCAGGCACCGGAAACATCAGAGCTAATATGGGATGTCTTGTAACACGAGCAGATATTTGAAGTTACATCTGGCCAATCCACCACTTTCACTGTTTATACCGTTACTAAAATGAATAAATAAATAAATCATCAGTCCATATAAACGAAAATAAGTCCAG
>NW_020328303.1:0-16249 GCF_001858045.2 Oreochromis niloticus
TTTAACAGGAAGAAACCTCCGGCAGAACCAGGCTTAGAGAGGTGCAGCCATCTGCCGTGACGGTTGGGTGAGTAAACAAATCCAAAACTGTCCACAGAGCTACAGGGGCACACTGGGATCGCAACAGCAGCCATAGAGGGAAACAGATTAGGATGTTCTCCCAGTACTGAAGTGGGTCGGCTTTTCTTATGTGTGCGTTTTTCTCTGAGAGGTAGGTCTCCACTTTAGTTTCTGTTGATGAGGCACTCACGGACTTCTGGATAAGGGTCATTTGGAAGCAAGTGGTTGGCTGACTTTGCGAAAACAGCTAGAAACAGATAAAAGGAAAACACAATTTAAAACAATAAAACGGACATCACAAAGCGCAGCTCTTCAGTTAGCAAACTGGCAAGTAATGAAGTTCTAAAAAATTGGGAAAACAATCTAACTTTAGAACTAAATGACCAAAACTATTAAAAATAGTAAAAAAGAAATTGGCTTAATACTGGTGTCTTTGGATGAGGTAAGTGCTATGTAAGGTAAAAACCACACGTGGCTGTAATTTGGTGCCTGTATACAGTTCCAATCCAAGCATGTAGTTGGTTTAAATGGGTTTAATACTGGTGTCTTTGATCACTTGACTGTATATAAACTGTTGTACAAAGGTGCATTTTAATTTCACTATACCTGCCCATCCTTGTAGCCGGTCTCTACTAGCGTGGCACAGTTTCAAGATCAGTGTAGGGCTTCTCCACTGCCTTCACTGGACAGAACACATCTGAGGAGTTATGAATGGATGACTTAATGAATGGATGAGATTATAGTTTGTTCAAAGAATATCAATAATGTTACAATGTAAAGTAAGAAAAAAAACAATTACCTGTTATGGCAGGGATCCCATCAGGTGCAGTTGCAGTCTCTCTGATCATATTTCTGGTCAGCTCTTCAATGGATGAGAGCATCAGCAGTCTTCTCTATCAGTTCCCACTGGTGAGCTGTCCTTGTTGGTGGTAGAGTGTGTTCAGAAAAACTCCCTTTTAACAGGAAGAAACCTCCGGCAGAACCAGGCTTAGAGAGGTGCAGCCATCTGCCGTGAGCGGTTGGGTGAGATGTAAACAAATCCAAAACTGTCCACAGAGCTACAGGGGCACACTGGGATCGCAACAGCAGCCATAGAGGAAACAGATTAGATGTTCTTCCAGACTGAAGTGGGTCGGCTTTCTTATGTGTGCTTTTCTCTGAGAGGTAGGTCCCACTTTAGTTTCTGTTGATGAGCACTCACGGATACTTCTGGATAAGGTCATTTGAAGCAAGTGGTTGGCTGACTTTGCGAAAACAGCTAGAAACAGATAAAAGGAAAACACAATTTAAAACAATAAAACAAGAGACATCACCAAAGCGCAGCTCTTCAGTTAGCGAAATGGCAAGTAATGAAGTTCTAAAAAATAATGGAAAAACAAATCTAACTTTAGAACTAAATGACCCAAAACTATATTAAAAGGTAGTAAAAAAAGGAAATTTGCTTAATACTGGTGTCTTGGATGGGGTAAGTTGCTATGTGAGGTAAAAACCACACGTGGCTGTAATTTGTGGCTGATACAGTTCCAATCAAGCATGTAGTTGGTTTAAATGGGTTTAATACTGTGTCTTTTGATCACTTACTGTATATATATAAACCTGTTGAACCAAAAGGTGCATTTAATTTCACTATACCTGCCCATCCTTGTAGCCGGTCTCTACTAGCGTGGCACAGTTTCAAGATCAGTGTAGGGCTTCTCCACTGCCTTCACTGGACAGAACACATCTGAGGAGTTATGAATGAATGGATGACTTAATGAATGGATGAGATTATAGTTTGTTTCAAACAATATCAATATCAAATGTTACAATATAAAGTAAGAAACAAAAATACAATTACCTGTTATGGCAGGGATCCATCAGGTGCAGTTGCAGTCTCTCTGTTCACGTTTCTGGTCAGCTCTTCAATGGATGAGAGCAGTCTTATCTATCAGCTCCCACTGGTGAGCTGTCCTTGTTGGTGGTAGAGTGTGCTCAGTTGCAAAGACACTAAGATCACTTGGCAAGTCCATATCCCTCACAACCTTGCAGTCATTTTGTGTTAGTGAATTACACAATAAATGGGGTTGTGATAACTGTGATATGTATTCAGAACACCTGATTGGAGGCAGGCGTTTGGCTGTGATATGTAAAGGTGATCAATCAATGTGTGTTTTTCGGTAGTTGCAGCAGTAATAAGTTGTGCATATCCTCTTGACTGAAACAGTTCTTGGATGGGTTTTTTTCCTCTGCTCATAAGGTCCTCATTGAAGTCTCCACAAACAATAATTGGTTGGCAATTCATCATTTCCAATGAGTCCAAAAGACATTGCATTTGTGGTAAAAACCTCACGTGGCTGTAATTTGGTGGCCTGTATACAGTTGCTATCAAAGCTGTGACTGGCGATTCAACCTTGATAACAACAAATTCAAGGTCAGTCACATTTTGCAGGTATTTCGAGACTCTGCTGTAAGAACTGTTTTGTAGTACATTGCAACTCCACCGCCATTTACCTTTGCCATGTCTGTATGGTTTGTGTAAGAGACGTGTCTGTTGCGTGTGGCCATGTTGTACTGTTCGAGCTGGAAGCGGGGAGAAACTGATGATCCAGACAAGTGAGTTTCTGTTATGCATAAAACATCAGCAAGGCTGAGTTCATGGTGGCATCTCATGTCCTCCATGTGAGTTGGGAGACCTTGTGCATTGTGATGGATAATTGTCAACGTGGGGACTGTGGGAACAACTGATTTTAAGAATTGCAACAGTGGTCTTGCATTCTCAAATGATGCATGTCTCATATTTTGAGTGCATCTGTGATGGCAGGATCAGCATAGATTTTCCTTTCATCAAAGTCTGTGATGTAGAGTCCTTTAAGTGAGGTTGTGCGGCTGAGTGCAACATAGGCCATTCCAGGTTCAAAAACACGCTTCAAACATACTACTGCTGACTCCATTGTCATGCCTTGTACTTTGTGAGCTGTACATGCAAAGGCCAACTTCATTGGAAATTGCCTGCGAAGAACTCCTTTTTTACTTGTAGATTCTTCACATTTCTCAATATATACCAGGTTGTCTGAGGATCCTTGTATTTTTCTGCGAAATTTTTGCCCAGAATTTTGATTGTCCAGCGTAAGTCCAATGAGATTCACAGTTTTTGGTCCATCCTGTGTGGTTGTCACAATGTTCGTGATGTTCCAAATGTCCCATTAACAAGCCCATCTTCAACATCCAAATTTCTAATAATCATAACACGCACTCCAGGTGCAGCTTGTATGTTATCAGGTAAATCTCTTTTGTTGCCTTTCATCATATCTGCCAGCAGGACCATCTCACCCGTTCGTGGGTCTTTTCTGTAGTCTTCGGCCTGAATATTATGATATCAGAATGAAGAGCAGTTACAGTTGCTGAATTGTGTTTGTCCACCTCTTTGTTTGTAGCATAAATGTGTAATACATTAGATGGACAGTCTTTTATGTCATGGATAGCCTGTGTGAGCAAGGCTTTATCATTGGCTTCAAGAGAATCTGTTTTTGCTTTACTCTTATCCTGTTCAGAACTTCAGCAAAAGAATGATCATCTTTCTGTCGCATGATTTCTGTCAGGTTGACCATGTGGAAATAGTCTTTCCAGAGATCAAGGACATTGTCCTCGTACACACAGAGTGGTTTGGCTTTTCCAAGGGGTGGCAGCTGGTAAAAGTCTCCTACTGCAAGGATAGACATCCCACCAAAAGGCTTCTTGTTTCCTTTGATCTGCTGAAGTCTCCAGTGGATGTAGGCAAAAAGGTCTTTAGAAACCATAGATATCTCATCAATGACCAGAATCTCTGCATTTGAAAGTGAAGCTCTCACTTCATCCAGTGCATTCCCCAGTCCCTGATACGGCGGTTTTAAAGATTTTGGCAGCTTTAGCAGAGAGTGCAGTGTTTTCCCAGATATGTTAAAAGCTGCAGTGCCAGTAAATGCAGCCAGCAGGACTGCAGGGTAGGACATGTCTGCTTGGTCACGGAATCTGGGGAGTTGGTGCAAAATCTTTGTTGCCTCCTCATATATGCACTTGATAACATGTGATTTTCCACAGCCAGCTCCTCCAGAGACAAAATAAAAGAACTGCTCAGGACAGTGACCCCACACAAGTTTGAAACACCACTCACGCACTGCGTAGAATATGGATGCTTGGGTTTCATTCAGACTTTGGTACATTTTTCTGACAAAGTCTGGGCTCAGCTTTGGTGCTATGATTGCTGGCATGGCTCCACTGCTGCTACCACTGACTTGGTAGTCTGGAACAATGTCCATTTCATTTTCGTCAGTGTCATGTCTGGATTGTCGTTGGGCCACACACTCTAAACGATCTACTTCAACCTCAGGTGCAAAGGTGTTCCATGCATTGATAAGTGGGCCTTGTTGTTCAATCTGTTCCAATGCCCTTTCCATTGTTTTGCCATGGCTTTCATAACGCTTTTTGTTAAAGGTAACAATTGGCCGTACTGCAAAACCATGTTTTCGTCCACTTTTGTAGAACTGTTCGGATGTGGGGTGTTCTGTGTTTTTAAGGTCATCATTTGATCGATGTGGAAAATAAAGTTTTAGTAGTCTGCTATAAAACTTCTCTGGTTGTTTCTTTTCTGAGAAGCGAGGATATCTGATTATTGCAGGTTTCCCTCTTGTTCTCTTTTGAATATAACCCATGTTATTCAAAAGAGGGATGGCATTTTTTGACTCTGTTTGACGGCTGTAGAGAATCCTGTACTCTGAAGCAAATTCAGCCAAACACATTCTTTCAAACTCAGGCGTTCTGGGTCTGTTTGCATATTTTTCTGGCAATCCAGACATCCACACATTTTCATCATCTGGTGCCATGCTCTGCAACCTGCTCATCGGGAGACTCATTTTCAGGGCATCATCATCAGTCTGTATGAACACCACACTGCGTGAACACTTTTTTAGTGGCAGGCTGCATGTCCTTGCCACGGATTCTTGGGCACTGACTTCTCTGTGTTTAGCATATGCCTGCATTATCTGTTTCATTTCATCTCTTTCATTGACATTGGACTTTTTGACCTCCTGGATGACTCCATTAAGAAATTGTGTCATCTCAAATTCGGGTTTAGAGACATAAGACATCATGTACATCAGGCAGCTGTAGTCATCAATGACATATTGGATGTCCATGTTGGCATTCCAGGCTCTCAGCAGATCTGCATTGTATGCATTCACCCAGCAGTCATTAGGTTCACGCTTTAAGAGGATGACATGGCCATTGCTTAAATTGAAGACACAATCCAAGTATTGTTCATAAGTTAATCTGCATTTGTGAAGCAGCTCAGACAAGTCCTCAAACGAGGAATTGGGTCACAGAGCAAATCTCTCAATGGCTGGAGTTTTTCTTTGGCCTCTTTCTGTTTTTTTGCGAGCGCCATTCGTCTGTTTTTTTGCTTTTGTTTTTCATTTGTGCCTTTCTCCTTACTTGTGCTATGCTGCTTATCATTGTGATCATCGTCATCATCTGGGCTTGGGAAAGTGATCATTGTTTGGTCTACCGGTAGTTTGGGGAACCCAAACCTACATGACACATTACCTTTTTGCAGGATCTGGAGTGATTTCTGCTGTGGACTTGAACCTCAGACACAATTTTGTGAAGTTCAGGATCGGCATTTTGGTCAGGCATCTTACATGTTATGTACTTGTCAATAAATTTGTACACGTGGTCTTCAAGGTCGCTTCCAAATTTAGGTGCATCTTTGACCCAAACCAGTAAATGGATATGAGGGCTACCTCTGGCCTGAAACTCCACTCGATAAAAGTAATCTTCTACTTCACCGATGGGCTGTGCTGGGACAGGATCAGTGTTGTCATTAGTGCATCGACTCTTTTTTCAAACAATCGCATCACAGTCACAGGGTTGCTTCGGAGAATTTCACACTTTGTGTTCCAGTCAAGTTGTGAAAAATCCACTTGTTCACCTTGTTGAGTTTTTATGACCTCAACAACCTCAGGCCATCTCATTTCAGCAGCTGAAAATGTCAGGAAAAAAGTCGGCTTTCCTAACTGTCTGACCATAGCATGCAGATCTTTCAGTGCCTTCTCCCAATAGGCTGGAGTACCTCTCAGAGGTTTCATGAAGCGTGTTGCATCTTTGTTATTTATCAGTCTCTCCACTTCGTCTTTATTTTGAAGCATTCTGTTACAAATTCTACGTCCATCCTTGGTGATTGCCTTACCTTTGCGCAATTGGATGGACATGCTGTTTGTAGCCATGTGTGTTTCTGTTACAAACTGTGCAAAGAATAGGTAGCTTTGGTCAGTTGCAAACCGTGTATCTGCAGAGAACAGCCGTGTATTAAAATACATGCTTGGGGACAGTTTGACTTGTCTGGCTTCATCTAATGTGTTCTGTCCAGTTGGGAACTGCACAGGAAAGGCCATGGCTTCAAGTTTAGGAACAGAGAAGAAGCCAACAGGTCTATTTCCTTGGGCGGGTGCAATGCTAAATATTCCTTCACCATATGATAAAATGTCCTGTGCTATATCTGGTGGTTGCATACAGGTGTCTAGAACAAGACCAGGCCGAAGTTCTTCCTTTTCTTTCTCCGTATCTTGTAAGGGCTCTCCATTTGACTGTTCAGGCTCCAATAGTTCGTTTACATCATGACATGGCTCAAGTATTCCAGCTGTTGTATCCTCAGTGGTTCTTCTTTCTGGTACAATTTGGTTGTCGAAGTTTCTGGGCAGTGCATCTTGAATATCTGCATCAGCAGTGTCATGTTCCGTCTCGATTATCTGATTATTTGTGGGATCAGCAAAAGTAGCGTCATCATCAATAGATACATCTTTGTATTCTGAATGCATCTCTTTTAGCTTTGATAATCCTGCTAACACATTCTTCATGTTCACAGTGTAGAAGTGTTGGTATCCTTTGAATCTGATGTGTCTTTTCAGTTGTACCTGCAGGAGCTGGGCTTCATTGCTAGGTCTGGGAAGACAGTTTACTGTGGTTTCCACATCCGACGGTACACAAACAACAGCCCCATGTACGGCTCTTTGCTGTCCTTTTGGTAATGCAATGATTTTAGCAAACGGGAGAATTTTAGCAATCAGTTGTCGTTCTAGTACATTTAATTGACTCAGTTCAATTGGAATGGGTGCTAGTGCTAAATTGTTTGCCACTGCGATGGAAGGGATCTTTCCTCGTTGTAGGTGGCTGTCACAGTTGTAGCAAATCCACTCCTCCATTCTGTGTTTTGGGAAAGTACAATTAGCTGAGCATTCCCCTCACAAACATGGACAAATTTTCCTGTCAAGCAAGTGTCAACAATGTGACTATTTTTAACATACTTTGATCTTTTGCAGTGTTTAACTTGATTAGGAAACAGAGTTCTGTGGCACACTGTACAGACATGGGTGGGTCCTAACTTAATTGTTTCACGGAAAGCTAATGTGGCTGCTTGCATCACACTATTCACTACAAGCTGGGGCTGTGCTTCAGACTGTGGACCCTGCTGGAATTGTGTTACTAGTCGTCTGTATTTCTTCTTTATTCTCTGCGCACACAACTTTTTATAAATGGCGAAAGATGCAGTGGTAGCCATTTTGTGTCTCTGGTACTCTGCACAGCGCTGTATATGGTGCAGTCTGAATTGTGAGTCATTATGATACCTGGCATGAATTGATTTTTTTGTTTGTGCCTGTAGTTTGGATCCGATGCATATTTTGTTCTTATGTATTTTTTCTGTCTGCTTTGAAAGTCAGCATCCGTGTTGTACCTTTGGACCAGATATTTCTTCTGTCTGCTTTGAAAGTCAGCATCCGTGTTGTACCTTTGGACCAGATATTGCTTCTGTCTGCTTTGAAAGTCAGCATCCGTGTTGTACCTTTGGACCAGATATTGCTTCTGTCTGCTTTGAAAGTCAGCATCCGTGTTGTACCTTTGGACCAGATATTGCTTCTGTCTGCTTTGAAAGTCAGCATCCGTGTTGTACCTTTGGACCAGATATTGCTTCTGTCTGCTTTGAAAGTCAGCATCCGTGTTGTACCTTTGGACCAGATATTGCTTCTGTCTGCTTGAAAGTCAGCATCCGTGTTGTACCTTTGGACCAGATATTGCTTCTGTCTGCTTTGAAAGTCAGCATCCGTGTTGTACCTTTGGACCAGATATTGCTTCTGTCTGCTTTGAAAGTCAGCATCCGTGTTGTATCTTCGGAACACATATTGTTTCTGTCTGGTTCGAAAGCTGGCATCTGTGGTATATCTTCTGATAATGTAGTCTCTCTTTTTTTGTTGAAAATGAGGATCATTTTGGTATCTCTTCACTTTGTGGGCTTTTATCTCTCTTGAATATGAGGATTTGCATAATAACCTTTGGCTGACAACAGTTTTTGTTTACGGCGATGACAGTTTTGAGCATATTGAGTTTTCACAGCCTGTAATTTTTTCATTCGAAATTCAGGAAAGCAGGCATATCGTGCTTTTCGTGTCTTTTTTTGTTTATCTTCTTTGCCAAGTCTTCAGATGAAGATTTTTCTTTAGCTTTTAGATGCTGCTTGTGACTTTGAGCTTGACGAATAGCTTTCCCACGCCGTCGTTTATTTAATCTGCATACATTTCTTGCTTTTTGGGGGGTTTATCTAGGACTTTATCTCTTTCATTATTGAGTTCGAGATTTTCTGTTGTTCTGTTTGGATGTTGCTGTTGGATCAACAGATGTTTCAAGTTGATGTTCACAAATTTGATTTGAAGCCATTTTGTCTTGTTGTGGGTTTAAAGCACTTTCTAACATTGTCATGTAGGTTTGGGCTGATTCTGGTTGAGGCACTTGCACAGTGGGATTTGTGATTTGTGGTTCATCATTTTGTGGTGATGTAGCTGTTGCTCCTGGTGTTGCTTGAGTTGACTGTGCAGGCTGTTCGTTGTGAGTGCTGACTCTTTGAAAGAAACAGGCACAAACTCATATCTTGCATACCTGCCTTGATTTTGGAAAAGGTTATGCAGGTGGGTGATCAGGTCATTCACATGAGTGAAAGTGAGCATGACTGCTGTTCCATTTGGCTGGGGTAAACCTGCTGCACTTCTTGAATGTGAATCAAATAATCCATACCTCCCAGATTTGTCACGGAAAACTGCAATGCACTGAGGCGAAACCATGAGCAAAGCATAGTTCACATCTGTTGACAGACATACAAGGCGACTAGCAAGAGGCAACCACCATCCTTTTCTTTGATAAGTTTTGTCCTCTGCTTTCAGGTATCCGTACCTTATGTTGTCCATTTCACACTGTAGACATTTATGTCAGCATGAACTTCTTTGGGCAGGTCCTCCATGGTCAGATGATTTTGTGTATAACGCCTCTCCTGCTGAAGATTTGTTTTAATCCAACAGTAGAGTGCATCTCCCTGTTCAAGCACCTTATCAAGTCGGGCTGTGTTGAACTGGTGTTCCTCATTAAGGTAGGCCAGGAATGTGAGGGCATTACATGTGCACTGATGATTTCGAGAGAATTCTGTGTACCTTTCATCACTTTGACAATGAGTTGCACTGACACACCAGAAGTGCTGAACTGCGTTTCTCTGTAGCTCCTCTGTCAGTAGTTGTTCATTTGTGTTGTGGAAAGGCTGATCAAGGAATGGTAAAGGTGACACATGTTATTGTTTAGTATTTAATGATATGCATTTCACGGTTGAGTAAAAACATATGTAACTCTTGGTACAATGATGTAAGACATTTTTAAGTGGCAATAGTTGTATAAATTTAGATTTTCTTGTAAAGTAAAAAAAATTTTTTTAACTATGGTAAAATAATGAAACAACGTTCAAGCCAAATTATATCACTCCTCAATCATATTACAGCATAATCTAAAGATACACAGCATCAGATAAGCCAGAAAGACAGTGACAGGAACAGTGAGAGAGAGCAGAGGTGGGAAGTAAAAATGACAAATATTTTAGATATCTGTAATTTGCTTTAGAGTAGGGCTGCCACAAACGATTATTTTGATAGTCGACTAGTCACCGATTAGTTTTGCGATTAGTCGACTAATCAGATCATGCATCCGTTGGACGTAAAACTACAGCTTATTGCACCAGCATGCATCTGCTCTTATATAACTATCATTAGCTTACAGCTTAAAGTGTTTAAGGTATATGCTAACTAAAAATAAAGAGAAGATGATAGTTTATTAAATTTTAATGATATTTGCAGATTGTTCCGGTGGAGTTTAATAAACTCAGCCGTCTGCTCCTTGCTATCTAAAATATAACAGGACACTGGAGTATATTCTCGAGCATCTCACACTTCTGATAATCAGTTGTCTGCTTGACGTTTATTTAGCTGCTGTGTAAAAACTATAACTTTAATCTCAGCCAAACCGATTTACTCGGGAACAAATAAAATACTAAAAAAAGCCAAACAATATCATTTGTAAGTTATCTAAGTGACTCATATATTTTTAACCTGAGTAACGAAAGACGGCGGTGGGTTTGAAAACGATTTGCCGGGAGTCCGGTGTTCTCACGGGCTCTAGTTAGCCTTGCCCCCGGCTCGCTATCGAGCTAGTGGTTAACAGACGTCTCCGAAAACGTCGGAGCGCTTTTGAAAATATGTGGTGTCTTGATAAACTGAGCAGATATTTGAGGTTTACACAGCTACATTCTCGCCTGAAATATGTTAAACATTTATTTTGTGACCCAGAAAGAATAATAACAGTAATATTAAAACTAACTAGCTGCCGCCATTGTTGGAAACTAAGCTGGGCTGTGCTATGAATTCTGGGACAGAGCTACTTCTTCTTCGGGGTTTAACGGCAGCTGGCATCCTTGTACATGCAGTGCTGCCATCTTCTGTTCAGTCCGTTATTACACTCTTAAATCCTACTACTTATTCCTGCGTCTTTTGTGATCTTACAAAGCTTCAAACGACGCGTCGACTATTAAATCAGTCGTCGACGATTTGATAGTCGACGTAATCGTGACTAGTCGACTAATCGTGGCAGCCCTACTTTAGAGCTGTTTTTTTAATGACCTTTTACAAAGGTCATACCTGTACCTTCTGCTCCTCATATTTTTAAAGCAGTTAATTTCTTTCAGTATAACACATTATTTTAGGTTGATGCGGCCTTCAAACATCAACTAAATTGCAGCCTAAATACAAATATATGAAAGGAAATCCTGTTTACGTATTATTCGTAAGAGGATTTCAGATGCTCTTAAATTAGATGTAATTCAATCACTGATTTCAGATTAAACCAGATGGTTCTGTACATGTGCCATAAAAACACGTTTCATAGTTGTGTTACGTTTTGTAAAGAAATGACACAAAATTCAGTTACAGGTTAAATGTGATTGAAACAGAACACACTGACATTCATCTTGAGAAAAGATCAGTGTCACAAAATGTTTGTATTTATTTGCACTGCTTTTCACTGTGGATGTCAATTTATCTGAAGCTTTAAGTATAAAATGGTATAAATGTTTTTTCAGAACAATAGATATAGAAACAGCTAAACAGACAGCTGTTGAGATGTCTGCATTTTAGGAGTCTGATGAAAGAAATTGACAAATGTACATGTTTAGTCTAACATTTTAGTATATTAGTACGAGTTAGCAAGCACACTTAAGGTGAAAGACTAAATATCAACCCGGTGATTATACATAGGGTTAGGGTTACCTTTTTAGGTGGAGAATTTGATGCCGTGTGGAAATCATCGGTTGCCCAGACTCGTTTTGCTGGTAGACGAGTGTCTGAAATCTGATAATACAGTTAATCAAAATTAGAAAACCTACTAACAGATTTGAAATAGAGTGTAACACTGGATACTTTAAAGAAAACATGAAACAGTAGCGGTTACTAAACTTACAAAGCGATAAAAAAAAATTCCAGCTGTTTGCATAACTACTAAGAAATTTGAAAGTGAGTGTAACTTTAAAAACTTTAAACAAAACTAACAGAAGCGAGACAACAAAATTCTTACTGTTTACATAAGGCAAACATGTAACCATATGTCTTTAACATTTAATGGTAATGTAACTGTCCACTATAAATCCTTAATGGAGGAATACTGTTTTAAATTTACCTTGCTGCCTGGAGGACATAAGGAGGTGGGTCTATTCTCCGTTTCCAAGGACAAGCTGGCTGGTGCTGTCTGCTAACCCAGCAAAAAAGAATATAATGTTAAGACATTAAGTGACCTGACACTTTAATTTCACTTACAATGCAATGCATGGCATGAACTGTTATGCCAGTTGGGTAACATTACAAGATAGAAATGGTCAACTGTATGGGTAAGTGTTATAAGAAATATATTGTATGTGCTCACTACCACATCAGAATTACCTGTTCAGAGCTATGAAAAAAAACAAACAAACAAAAAAACAAAAACACCTTTGTCATATTTCCTTTGTTTTGGATAGAAATTAGACAAAATTGAGTTAGCAAACATGCTTTAAGTGAAAGACTACATATTAACTGTGTTATAGACACCAAAGATCAGATATATACACACAGGTTATACACATGGGTGGTAGGGCTGCTCAATGAATCTACTTTTAATCAAAATTACGATCTGGGCTTTCAACGATCATTGAAAAGGAGTCGAGAGAATGAGTCGATTATTAGCACCTCCCTGGTGCTTTTTCTCGCGCTGCTCCATGTGGCAAATCGAGCACACCTCTCTGCGTTTCGAACACCATCACAACAATTAAGAGGAGCTAACAGAGGGAAGCTTGGAAAGCTAAGCAGAAGTTATTTGGAGAGGAGAGTGACTGCCGTTGGTTGAAAAGAGATTTAAAAAAAAAAAAAAAACTTTCAGTGGTGTGGAAACATTATGGGTTCGCGAAGTCAGACGTGGATCAAGTAGACATAGTGTGTAAAGTTTGCTACAATGTCGTACCTGCACCACGGAGCAACACTGTAAAGTTCACTAAACATACATGTTTACATTTTTCATTTATTTTTTATATTGTAAACATTTACACTGTTATCAGTATTTGCACACTATTTTATGACAATCTTTAAAGCCATTATTCAATACATTGTTATTGTTAAATAAATATTGTCAAATACTGGAGATCTAGATTTCATGAAAATAATCGTGATTATTATTTTTGCCATAATCGAGCAGCCCTATGGGTGGGCATACCTTGTAATTCTTAATAAAGGAATATTTTTGATATTTACCTGGACCTGGGGAACATAAGGAGGTGGGTCTATCCTGTGTTTCCAAAGATAACCTGGCTGGTGCCGTCTGCTAACCCAGGAAAAAGGGTATAGAAGACATTAAGTGACCTGACACATTCATTTCATTTAAATGTTCTGCATACCATGCACTGTTATGCCACGTGTGTGACATTATAACAAAAAAATCCTAAACTGTATGGGTAAGTGTTCTTAATTGTCTCAAATGTGTTTCGAAAACTGTTCGACTGTCCGTGATCACTACCATATCCTCATTACCTGGTCAGATGGAAAACGACTGACTGCCTCATCTTGGTTGTGGCCAGTGAGCATTGGGACAGCAGGATCGACCAAGTCAAGTGGTTTCCAGCGCTTCTTTTGTGCCTGGGATCTTTTATTTTTTCTCGGCATCTGGTAGAATGTCAGCATAAAAACAGAATATTAATTATTGGCATTTCAAGCAATTTGTTATTTTAACCCTCTGATACATTGATAGACAAGATGACTACAAGAACAAAAAAAAAAAAAAAAAAAAAAAATCTCTTTTCTTTAAATAGACATATTGATAGTGTCACTACCCGGTCTTAAGGCTTTGTTAAGTAAAGTTCCATAACAGTTTGTATATTGTAATTGGGAAAGTGATTACCTTGAAAGTTGGGAGGCAGATTTGTTGACCACGACAGTTAGTCCATTTTGGTGTACAGTAATTGGGAAAGTAATTACCTTGCAAAGCTGGGAGGCAGTGTTGTTGCTGAGACGCTGGTCGAATGCCAGCAGCAAGCAAACCCGGATGTTCACAGCTCAGTTACCACCTCAAACTTTTCAAACAAATCTTACAAGAACAAAGTGATTGGCTTGCAAACATAGGAGACAGTCTTGTTGCCCACAACAGTTTTGTTATAGAGTAATTGGAAAATTGGGTACCTTGCAAGGCTGACAGGCAGTCTCGTTGCTGGGAGGCGGTCTTGTTGCTGAGGCTCTGGCAGAATGCCAGCTCCTGCTTTAACACCTTAAACTTTGCAAACAAATCTCACAGAACAATTAGCAAACTGATTGGCTTGTAACGCTGAAATGTAGCCTTGTACTGTCTGGTTTAGATTTCCTACTGAGAGACAAAGAGGAACTTTACTGTTTGGAAGAGAGTAAAAACACTGTACCATCTAATCTTAAAAGTTTTAATTACAAACAACAGCTCTATTTTCTAGATATCACCTGAACACACACAGAAAATATAAGGGGACACTTACCTTGGCTGAAGCAAGAGTTGAGGTATTAAAGACTGCTGTAGTTAACGCCTTATGAAGACAGAAAAAGAGGTGTGAAACGCGGGTACAACGAAGCTATTGATTCGGACGCGACAGTAGCCTGTTAAAAGTTTTAATTACAAACGATACCGCTGGAATACAGTCGAAAGCTGTGTCCCAAAACGTCGGCTGCATCCTCCAGAGGCCGCGTTTGAAGGCCAATTACGTCACAGCCAGGCGACAAAGGCTGTCGAAGGACCGGCCCCACGTAGACCGCGAAGGCCGGGTCCTCCGAAGGATGCAGCCGACCATATCAGCGTCAAAACATAGAAAATTCCTTTCAAAGTCAATTTCAAACGACCAAAGAGGCTTAGCTATGCTCAATATCCGCTAGCTAGCTTTAGCACAGTGCCGAAATCCAGACAAAGAGCTAACCCAGAAACACACGAAAAAATCTCTTTCAAACCTACATTTCAAAGCAGAGGGACGCAGATACGCTTAAATTAGCCGATCAGCGTCTAACCACAGTCATTTTGTACATATTAGCGTCCAAACATAGAAAATTCCTTTCAAAGTCAATGTCAAACGAGGGCCAAAGAGGCTTAGCTATGCTCAATATCCGCTAGCTAGCTTTAGCACAGTGCCGAAATCCAGACAAAGAGCTAACCCAGAAACACACGAAAAAATCTCTTTCAAACCTACATTTCAAAGCAGAGGGACGCAGATACGCTTAAATTAGCCGATCAGCGTCTAACCACAGTCATTTTGTACATATTAGCGTCCAAACATAGAAAATTCCTTTCAAAGTCAATGTCAAACGAGGGCCAAAGAGGCTTAGCTATGCTCAATATCCGCTAGCTAGCTTTAGCACAGTGCCGAAATCCAGACAAAGAGCTAACCCAGAAACACACGAAAAAATCTCTTTCAAACCTACATTTCAAAGCAGAGGGACGCAGATACGCTTAAATTAGCCGATCAGCGTCTAACCACAGTCATTTTGTACATATTAGCGTCCAAACATAGAAAATTCCTTTCAAAGTCAATGTCAAACGAGGGCCAAAGAGGCTTAGCTATGCTCATATCCGCTAGCTAGCTTTAGCACAGTGCCGAAATCCAGACAAAGAGCTAACCCAGAAACACACGAAAAAATCTCTTTCAAACCTACATTTCAAAGCAGAGGACGCAGATACGCTTAAATTAGCCGATCAGCGTCTAACCACAGTCATTTTGTACATATTAGCGTCCAAACATAGAAAATTCCTTTCAAAGTCAATGTCAAACGAGGGCCAAAGAGGCTTAGCTATGCTCAATATCCGCTAGCTAGCTTTAGCACAGTGCCGAAATCCAGACAAAGAGCTAACCCAGAAACACAAAATCTCTTTTCAAACCTACATTTCAAAGCAGAGGGACGCAGATACGCTTAAATTAGCCGATCAGCGTCTAACCACAGTCATTTTGTACATATTAGCGTCCAAACATAGAAATTCCTTTCAAAGTCAATGTCAAACGAGGCCAAAGAGGCTTAGCTATGCTCAATATCCGCTAGCTAGCTTTAGCACAGTGCCGAAATCCAGACAAAGAGCTAACCCAGAAACACACGAAAAAATCTCTTTCAAACCTACATTTCAAAGCAGAGGGACGCAGATACGCTTAAATTAGCCGATCAGCGTCTAACCAGTCATTTTGTACATATTAGCGTCCAAACATAGAAAATTCCTTTCAAAGTCAATGTCAAACGAGGGCCAAAGAGGCTAGCTATGCCAATATCCGCTAGCTAGCTTTAGCACAGTGCCGAAATCCAGA
>NW_020328304.1:0-30816 GCF_001858045.2 Oreochromis niloticus
AAACTGTCCACAGAGCTACAGGGGCACTGGGATCGCAACAGCAGCCATAGAGGGAAACAGATTAGATGTTTCCCAGTACTGAAGTGGGTCGGCTTTTCTTATGTGTGCGTTTTTCTCTGAGAGGTAGGTCTCCACTTTAGTTTCTGTTGTGAGGCACTCACGGATACTTCTGATAAGGGTCATTTGGAAGCAAGTGGTTGGCTGACTTTGCGAAAACAGCTAGAACAGATAAAAGAAAACACAATTTAAAACAATAAAACAAGAGACATCACAAAGCGCAGCTCTTCAGTTAGCAAACTGGCAAGTAATGAAGTTCTAAAAATAATTGGGAAAACAAATCTAACTTTAGAACTAAATGACCAAAACTAAATTAAAAATGAAGTAAAAAAAGAAATTGGCTTAATACTGGTGTCTTCTGATGAGGTAAGTCGCCATGCGAGGTAAAAACCACACGTGGCTGTAATTTGGTGGCCTGTATACAGTTCCAATCCAAGCATGTAGTTGGTTTAATGGGTTTAATACTGGTGTCTTTTGATCACTTGACTGTATATATAAACCTGTTGAACAAAAGGTGCATTTTAATTTCACTATACCTGCCCATCCTTGTAGCCGGTCTCTACTAGCGTGGCACAGTTTCAAGATCAGTGTAGGCTTCTCCACTGCCTTCACTGGACAGAACACATCTGAGAGAGTTATGAATGAATGGATGACTTAATGAATGGATGAGATTATAGTTTGTTTCAAAGAATATCAATAAATGTTACAATGTAAGTAAAAAAAAATACAATTACCTGTTATGGCAGGGATCCCATCAGGTGCAGTCTTTCTGTTTCTGGTCAGCTCTTCAATGGATGAGAGCATCAGCAGTCTTCTCTATCAGTTCCCACTGGTGAGCTGTCCTTGTTGGTGGTAGAGTGTGTTCAGAAAAACTCCCTTTTAACAGGAAGAAACCTCCGGCAGAACCAGGCTTAGAGAGGTGCAGCCATCTGCCGTGAGCGGTTGGGTGAGATGTAAAAAATCCAAAACTGTCCACAGAGCTACAGGGGCACACTGGGATCGCAACAGCAGCCATAGAGGGAAACAGATTAGGATGTTCTTCCCAGTACTGAAGTGGGTCGGCTTTTCTTATGTGTGCGTTTTTCTCTGAGAGGTAGGTCTCCACTTTAGTTTCTGTTGATGAGGCACTCACGGATACTTCTGGATAAGGGTCATTTGGAAGCAGTGGTTGGCTGACTTTGCGAAAACAGCTAGAAACAGATAAAAGGAAAACACAATTTAAAACAATAAAACAAGAGACATCACAAAGCGCAGCTCTTCAGTTAGCGAAATGGCAAGTAATGAAGTTCTAAAAAATAATTGGAAAACAAATCTAACTTTAGAACTAAATGACCCAAAACTATATAAAAAGGTAGTAAAAAAAGGAAATTGCTTAATACTGGTGTCTTTGGATGAGGTAAGTCGCCATGCGAGGTAAAAAACCACACGTGGCTGTAATTTGGGGCCTGTATACAGTTCCAATCCAAGCATGTAGTGGTTTAAATGGGTTTAATACTGGTGTCTTTTGATCACTTGACTGTAATATATAAACCTGTTGAACCAAAAGGTGCATTTTAATTTCACTTATACCTGCCCACCTTGTAGCCGGTCTCTACTAGCGTGGCACAGTTTCAAGATCAGTGTAGGGCTTCTCCACTGCCTTCACTGGACAGAACACATCTGAGGAGTTATGAATGAATGGATGACTTAATGAATGGATGAGATTATAGTTTGTTTCAAACAATATCAATATCAAATGTTACAATATAAAGTAAGAAACAAAAATACAATTACCTGTTATGGCAGGGATCCCATCAGGTGCAGTTGCAGTCTCTCTGTTCACGTTTCTGGTCAGCTCTTCAATGGATGAGAGCAGTCTTATCTATCAGCTCCCACTGGTGAGCTGTCCTTGTTGGTGGTAGAGTGTGCTCAGTTGCAAAGACACTAAGATCACTTGGCAAGTCCATATCCCTCACAACCTTGCAGTCATTTTGTGTTAGTGAATTACACAATAAATGGGTTGTGATAACTGTGATATGTATTCAGAACACCTGATTGGAGGCAGGCGTTTGGCTGTGATATGTAAAGGTGATCAATCAATGTGTGTTTTTCGGTAGTTGCAGCAGTAATAAGTTGTGCATATCCTCTTGACTGAAACAGTTCTTGGATGGTTTTTTTCCTCTGCTCATAAGTCCTCATTGAAGTCTCCACAAACAATAATTGGTTGGCAATTCATCATTTCCAATGAGTCCAAAAGACATTGCATTGTGGTAAAAACCTCACGTGGCTGTAATTTGGTGGCCTGTATACAGTTGCTATCAAAGCTGTGACTGGCGATTCAACCTTGAAACAACAAATTCAAGGTCAGTCACATTTTGCAGGTATTTTCGAGACTCTGCTGTAAGAACTGTTTGTAGTACATTGCAACTCCACCGCCATTTACCTTTGCCATGTCTGTATGGTTTGTGTAAGAGACGTGTCTGTTGCGTGTGGCCATGTTGTACTGTTCGAGCTGGAAGCGGGGGAGAAACTGATGATCCAGACAAGTGAGTTTCTGTTATGCATAAAACATCAGCAAGGCTGAGTTCATGGTGGCATCTCATGTCCTCCATGTGAGTTGGGAGACCTTGTGCATTGTGATGGATAATTGTCACGTGGGGACTGTGGGAACAACTGATTTTAAGAATTGCAACAGTGGTCTTGCATTCTAAATGATGCATGTCTCATATTTTTGAGTGCATCTGTGATGCAGGATCAGCATAGATTTTCCTTTCATCAAAGTCTGTGATGTAGAGTCCTTTAAGTGAGGTTGTGCGGCTGAGTGCAACATAGGCCATTCCAGGTTCAAAAACACGCTTCAAACATACTACTGCTGACTCCATTGTCATGCCTTGTACTTTGTGAGCTGTACATGCAAAGGCCAACTTCATTGGAAATTGCCTGCGAAGAACTCCTTTTTTAACTTGTAGATTCTTCACATTTCTCAATATATACCAGGTTGTCTGAGGATCCTTGTATTTTTCTGCGAAATTTTGCCCAGAATTTTGATTGTCCAGCGTAAGTCCAATGAGATTCACAGTTTTTGGTCCATCCTGTGTGGTTGTCACAATGTTCGTGATTGTTCCAAATGTCCCATTAACAAGCCCATCTTCAACATCCAAATTCTAATAATCATAACACGCACTCCAGGTGCAGCTTGTATGTTATCAGGTAAATCTCTTTTGTTGCCTTTCATCATATCTGCCAGCAGGACCATCTCACCCGTTCGTGGGTCTTTTCTGTAGTCTTCGGCCTGAATATTTATGATATCAGAATGAAGAGCAGTTACAGTGCTGAATTGTGTTTGTCCACCTCTTGTTTGTAGCATAAATGTGTAATACATTAGATGGACAGTCTTTATGTCATGGATAGCCGTGTGAGCAAGGCTTTATCATTGGCTTCAGAGAATCTGTTTTTTGCTTTACTCTTATCCTGTTCAGAACTTCAGCAAAAGAATGATCATCTTTCTGTCGCATGATTTCTGGTCAGGTTGACCATGTGGAAATAGTCTTCCAGAGATCAAGGACATTTCTCGTACACACAGAGTGGTTTGGCTTTTCCAAGGGGTGGCAGCTGGTAAAAGTCTCCTACTGCAAGGATAGACATCCCACCAAAAGGCTTCTTGTTTCCTTTGATCTGCTGAAGTCTCCAGTGGATGTAGGCAAAAAGGTCTTTAGAAACCATAGATATCTCATCAATGACCAGAAATCTCTGCATTTGAAAGTGAAGCTCTCACTTCATCCAGTGCATTCCCCAGTCCCTGATACGGCGGTTTTAAAGATTTTGGCAGCTTTAGCAGAGAGTGCAGTGTTTTCCCAGATATGTTAAAAGCTGCAGTGCCAGTAAATGCAGCCAGCAGGACTGCAGGGTAGGACATGTCTGCTTGGTCACGGAATCTGGGGAGTTGGTGCAAAATCTTTGTTGCCTCCTCATATATGCACTGATAACATGTGATTTTCCACAGCCAGCTCCTCCAGAGACAAAATAAAAGAACTGCTCAGGACAGTGACCCCACACAAGTTGAAACACCACTCACGCACTGCGTAGAATATGGATGCTTGGGTTTCATTCAGACTTTGGTACATTTTCTGACAAGTCTGGGCTCAGCTTTGGTGCTATGATTGCTGGCATGGCTCCACTGCTGCTACCACTGACTTGGTAGTCTGGAACAATGTCCATTTCATTTTCGTCAGTGTCATGTCTGGATTGTCGTTGGGCCACACACTCTAAACGATCTACTTCAACCTCAGGTGCAAAGGTGTTCCATGCATTGATAAGTGGCCTTGTGTTCAATCTGTTCCAATGCCCTTTCCATTGTTTGCCATGGCTTTCATAACGCTTTTTGTTAAAGGTAACAATTGGCCGTACTGCAAAACCATGTTTTCGTCCACTTTTGTAGAACTGTTCGGATGTGGGGTGTTCTGTGTTTTTAAGGTCATCATTTGATCGATGTGGAAAATAAAGTTTTAGTAGTCTGCTATAAAACTTCTCTGGTTGTTTCTTTTCTGAGAAGCGAGGATATCTGATTATTGCAGGTTTCCCTCTTGTTCTCTTTTGAATATAACCCATGTTATTCAAAAGAGGGATGGCATTTTTTGACTCTGTTTGACGGCTGTAGAGAATCCTGTACTCTGAAGCAAATTCAGCCAAACACATTCTTTCAAACTCAGGCGTTCTGGGTCTGTTGCATATTTTCTGGCAATCCAGACATCCACACATTTTCATCATCTGGTGCATGCTCTGCAACCTGCTCATCGGAGACTCATTTTCAGGGCATCATCATCAGTCTGTATGAACACCACACTGCGTGAACACTTTTTTAGTGGCAGGCTGCATGTCCTTGCCACGGATTCTTGGGCACTGACTTCTCTGTGTTTAGCATATGCCTGCATTATCTGTTTCATTTCATCTCTTTCATTGACATTGGACTTTTTGACCTCCTGGATGACTCCATTAAGAAATTGTGTCATCTCAAATTCGGGTTTAGAGACATAAGACATCATGTACATCAGGCAGCTGTAGTCATCAATGACATATTGGATGTCCATGTTGGCATTCCAGGCTCTCAGCAGATCTGCATTGTATGCATTCACCCAGCAGTCATTAGGTTCACGCTTTAAGAGGATGACATGGCCATTGCTTAAATTGAAGACACAATCCAAGTATTGTTCATAAGTTAATCTGCATTTGTGAAGCAGCTCAGACAAGTCCTCAAACGAGGAATTTGGGTCACAGAGCAAATCTCTCAATGGCTGGAGTTTTCTTTGGCCTCTTTCTGTTTTTTTGCGAGCGCCATTCGTCTGTTTTTTTGCTTTTGTTTTTCATTTGTGCCTTTCTCCTTACTTGTGCTATGCTGCTTATCATTGTGATCATCGTCATCATCTGGGCTTGGGAAAGTGATCATTGTTTGGTCTACCGGTAGTTTGGGGAACCCAAACCTACATGACACATTACCTTTTTGCAGGATCTGGAGTGATTTCTGCTGTGGACTTGAACCTCAGACACAATTTTGTGAAGTTCAGGATCGGCATTTTGGTCAGGCATCTTACATGTTATGTACTTGTCAATAAATTTGTACACGTGGTCTTCAAGGTCGCTTCCAAATTTAGGTGCATCTTTGACCCAAACCAGTAAATGGATATGAGGGCTACCTCTGGCCTGAAACTCCACTCGATAAAAGTAATCTTCTACTTCACCGATGGGCTGTGCTGGGGACAGGATCAGTGTTGTCATTAGTGCATCGACTCTTTTTTCAAACAATCGCATCACAGTCACAGGGTTGCTTCGGAGAATTTCACACTTTGTGTTCCAGTCAAGTTGTGAAAAATCCACTTGTTCACCTTGTTGAGTTTTTATGACCTCAACAACCTCAGGCCATCTCATTTCAGCAGCTGAAAATGTCAGGAAAAAAGTCGGCTTTCCTAACTGTCTGACCATAGCATGCAGATCTTTCAGTGCCTTCTCCCAATAGGCTGGAGTACCTCTCAGAGGTTTCATGAAGCGTGTTGCATCTTTGTTATTTATCAGTCTCTCCACTTCGTCTTTATTTTGAAGCATTCTGTTACAAATTCTACGTCCATCCTTGGTGATTGCCTTACCTTTGCGCAATTGGATGGACATGCTGTTTGTAGCCATGTGTGTTTCTGTTACAAACTGTGCAAAGAATAGGTAGCTTTGGTCAGTTGCAAACCGTGTATCTGCAGAGAACAGCCGTGTATTAAAATACATGCTTGGGGACAGTTTGACTTGTCTGGCTTCATCTAATGTGTTCTGTCCAGTTGGGAACTGCACAGGAAAGGCCATGGCTTCAAGTTTAGGAACAGAGAAGAAGCCAACAGGTCTATTTCCTTGGCGGGTGCAATGCTAAATATTCCTTCACCATATGATAAAATGTCCTGTGCTATATCTGGTGGTTGCATACAGGTGTCTAGAACAAGACCAGGCCGAAGTTCTTCCTTTTCTTTCTCCGTATCTTGTAAGGGCTCTCCATTTGACTGTTCAGGCTCCAATAGTTCGTTTACATCATGACATGGCTCAAGTATTCCAGCTGTTGTATCCTCAGTGGTTCTTCTTTCTGGTACAATTTGGTTGTCGAAGTTTCTGGGCAGTGCATCTTGAATATCTGCATCAGCAGTGTCATGTTCCGTCTCGATTATCTGATTATTTGTGGGATCAGCAAAAGTAGCGTCATCATCAATAGATACATCTTTGTATTCTGAATGCATCTCTTTTAGCTTTGATAATCCTGCTAACACATTCTTCATGTTCACAGTGTAGAAGTGTTGGTATCCTTTGAATCTGATGTGTCTTTTCAGTTGTACCTGCAGGAGCTGGGCTTCATTGCTAGGTCTGGGAAGACAGTTTACTGTGGTTTCCACATCCGACGGTACACAAACAACAGCCCCATGTACGGCTCTTTGCTGTCCTTTGGTAATGCAATGATTTTAGCAAACGGGAGAATTTTAGCAATCAGTTGTCGTTCTAGTACATTTAATTGACTCAGTTCAATTGGAATGGGTGCTAGTGCTAATTGTTTGCCACTGCGATGGAAGGGATCTTTCCTCGTTGTAGGTGGCTGTCACAGTTGTAGCAAATCCACTCCTCCATTCTGTGTTTTGGGAAGTACAATTAGCTGAGCATTCCCCATCACAAACATGGACAAATTTTCCTGTCAAGCAAGTGTCAACAATGTGACTATTTTTAACATACTTTGATCTTTTGCAGTGTTTAACTTGATTAGGAAACAGAGTTCTGTGGCACACTGTACAGACATGGGTGGGTCCTAACTTAATTGTTTCACGGAAAGCTAATGTGGCTGCTTGCATCACACTATTCACTACAAGCTGGGGCTGTGCTTCAGACTGTGGACCCTGCTGGAATTGTGTTACTAGTCGTCTGTATTTCTTCTTTATTCTCTGCGCACACAACTTTTTATAAATGGCGAAAGATGCAGTGGTAGCCATTTTGTGTCTCTGGTACTCTGCACAGCGCTGTATATGGTGCAGTCTGAATTGTGAGTCATTATGATACCTGGCATGAATTGATTTTTTTTGTTTGTGCCTGTAGTTTGGATCCGATGCATATTTTGTTCTTATGTATTTTTTCTGTCTGCTTTGAAAGTCAGCATCCGTGTTGTACCTTTGGACCAGATATTTCTTCTGTCTGCTTTGAAAGTCAGCATCCGTGTTGTACCTTTGACCAGATATTTCTTCTGTCTGCTTTGAAAGTCAGCATCCGTGTTGTACCTTTGGACCAGATATTGCTTCTGTCTGCTTTGAAAGTCAGCATCCGTGTTGTACCTTTGGACCAGATATTGCTTCTGTCTGCTTTGAAGTCAGCATCCGTGTTGTACCTTTGGACCAGATATTGCTTCTGTCTGCTTTGAAAGTCAGCATCCGTGTTGTACCTTTGGACCAGATATTGCTTCTGTCTGCTTTGAAAGTCAGCATCCGTGTTGTACCTTTGGACCAGATATTGCTTCTGTCTGCTTTGAAAGTCAGCATCCGTGTTGTACCTTTGGACCAGATATTGCTTCTGTCTGCTTTGAAAGTCAGCATCCGTGTTGTACCTTTGGACCAGATATTGCTTCTGTCTGCTTTGAAAGTCAGCATCCGTGTTGTATCTTCGGAACACATATTGTTTCTGTCTGGTTCGAAAGCTGGCATCTGTGGTATATCTTCTGATAATGTAGTCTCTCTTTTTTTGTTGAAAATGAGGATCATTTTGGTATCTCTTCACTTTGTGGGCTTTTATCTTCTCTTGAATATGAGGATTTGCATAATAACCTTTGGCTGACAACAGTTTTTGTTTACGGCGATGACAGTTTTGAGCATATTGAGTTTTCACAGCCTGTAATTTTTTCATTCGAAATTCAGGAAAGCAGGCATATCGTTGCTTTTCGTGTCTTTTTTGTTTATCTTCTTTGCCAAGTCTTCAGATGAAGATTTTTCTTTAGCTTTTAGATGCTGCTTGTGACTTTGAGCTTGACGAATAGCTTTCCCACGCCGTCGTTTATTTAATCTGCATACATTTCTTGCTTTTTGGGGGGGTTTATCTAGGACTTTATCTCTTTCATTATTGAGTTCGAGATTTTCCTGTTGTTCTGTTTGGATGTTGCTTGTTGGATCAACAGATGTTTCAAGTTGATGTTCACAAATTTGATTTGAAGCCATTTTGTCTTGTTGTGGGTTTAAAGCACTTTCTAACATTGTCATGTAGGTTTGGGCTGATTCTGGTTGAGGCACTTGCACAGTGGGATTTGTGATTTGTGGTTCATCATTTTGTGGTGATGTAGCTGTTGCTCCTGGTGTTGCTTGAGTTGACTGTGCAGGCTGTTCGTTGTGAGTGCTGACTCTTTTGAAAGAAACAGGCACAAACTCATATCTTGCATACCTGCCTTGATTTTGGAAAAGGTTATGCAGGTGGGTGATCAGGTCATTCACATGAGTGAAAGTGAGCATGACTGCTGTTCCATTTGGCTGGGGTAAACCTGCTGCACTTCTTGAATGTGAATCAAATAATCCATACCTCCCAGATTTGTCACGGAAAACTGCAATGCACTGAGGCGAAACCATGAGCAAAGCATAGTTCACATCTGTTGACAGACATACAAGGCGACTAGCAAGAGGCAACCACCATCCTTTCTTTGATAAGTTTTGTCCTCTGCTTTCAGGTATCCGTACCTTATGTTGTCCATTTTCACACTGTAGACATTTATGTCAGCATGAACTTCTTTGGGCAGGTCCTCCATGGTCAGATGATTTTGTGTATAACGCCTCTCCTGCTGAAGATTTGTTTTAATCCAACAGTAGAGTGCATCTCCCTGTTCAAGCACCTTATCAAGTCGGGCTGTGTTGAACTGGTGTTCCTCATTAAGGTAGGCCAGGAATGTGAGGGCATTACATGTGCACTGATGATTTCGAGAGAATTCTGTGTACCTTTCATCACTTTGACAATGAGTTGCACTGACACACCAGAAGTGCTGAACTGCGTTTCTCTGTAGCTCCTCTGTCAGTAGTTGTTCATTTGTGTTGTGGAAAGGCTGATCAAGGAATGGTAAAGGTGACACATGTTATTGTTTAGTATTTAATGATATGCATTTCACGGTTGAGTAAAAACATATGTAACTCTTGGTACAATGATGTAAGACATTTTTAAGTGGCAATAGTTGTATAAATTTAGATTTTCTTGTAAAGTAAAAAAAATTTTTTTAACTATGGTAAAATAATGAAACAACGTTCAAGCCAAATTATATCACTCCTCAATCATATTACAGCATAATCTAAAGATACACAGCATCAGATAAGCCAGAAAGACAGTGACAGGAACAGTGAGAGAGAGCAGAGGTGGGAAGTAAAAATGACAAATATTTTAGATATCTGTAATTTGCTTTAGAGTAGGGCTGCCACAAACGATTATTTTGATAGTCGACTAGTCACCGATTAGTTTTGCGATTAGTCGACTAATCAGATCATGCATCCGTTGGACGTAAAACTACAGCTTATTGCACCAGCATGCATCTGCTCTTATATAACTATCATTAGCTTACAGCTTAAAGTGTTTAAGGTATATGCTAACTAAAAATAAAGAGAAGATGATAGTTTATTAAATTTTAATGATATTTGCAGATTGTTCCGGTGGAGTTTAATAAACTCAGCCGTCTGCTCCTTGCTATCTAAAATATAACAGGACACTGGAGTATATTCTCGAGCATCTCACACTTCTGATAATCAGTTGTCTGCTTGACGTTTATTTAGCTGCTGTGTAAAAACTATAACTTTAATCTCAGCCAAACCGATTTACTCGGGAACAAATAAAATACTAAAAAAAGCCAAACAATATCATTTGTAAGTTATCTAAGTGACTCATATATTTTTAACCTGAGTAACGAAAGACGGCGGTGGGTTTGAAAACGATTTGCCGGGAGTCCGGTGTTCTCACGGGCTCTAGTTAGCCTTGCCCCCGGCTCGCTATCGAGCTAGTGGTTAACAGACGTCTCCGAAAACGTCGGAGCGCTTTTGAAAATATGTGGTGTCTTGATAAACTGAGCAGATATTTGAGGTTTACACAGCTACATTCTCGCCTGAAAATATGTTAAACATTTATTTTGTGACCCAGAAAGAATAATAACAGTAATATTAAAACTAACTAGCTGCCGCCATTGTTGGAAACTAAGCTGGGCTGTGCTATGAATTCTGGGACAGAGCTACTTCTTCTTCGGGGTTTAACGGCAGCTGGCATCCTTGTACATGCAGTGCTGCCATCTTCTGTTTCAGTCCGTTATTACACTCTTAAATCCTACTACTTATTCCTGCGTCTTTTGTGATCTTACAAAGCTTCAAACGACGCGTCGATTATTAAATCAGTCGTCGACGATTTTGATAGTCGACGTAATCGTGACTAGTCGACTAATCGTGGCAGCCCTACTTTAGAGCTGTTTTTTTAATGACCTTTTACAAAGGTCATACCTGTACCTTCTGCTCCTCATATTTTTAAAGCAGTTAATTTCTTTCAGTATAACACATTATTTTAGGTTGATGCGGGCCTTCAAACATCAACTAAATTGCAGCCTAAATACAAATACATGAAAGGAAATCCTGTTTACGTATTATTCGTAAGAGGATTTCAGATGCTCTTAAATTAGATGTAATTCAATCACTGATTTCAGATTAAACCAGATGGTTCTGTACATGTGCCATAAAAACACGTTTCATAGTTGTGTTACGTTTTGTAAAGAAATGACACAAAATTCAGTTACAGGTTAAATGTGATTGAAACAGAACACACTGACATTCATCTTGAGAAAAGATCAGTGTCACAAAATGTTTGTATTTATTTGCACTGCTTTTCACTGTGGATGTCAATTTATCTGAAGCTTTAAGTATAAAATGGTATAAATGTTTTTTCAGAACAATAGATATAGAAACAGCTAAACAGACAGCTGTTGAGATGTCTGCATTTTAGGAGTCTGATGAAAGAAATTGACAAATGTACATGTTTAGTCTAACATTTTAGTATATTTAGTACGAGTTAGCAAGCACACTTAAGGTGAAAGACTAAATATCAACCCCGGTGATTATACATAGGGTTAGGGTTACCTTTTTAGGTGGAGAATTTGATGCCGTGTGGAAATCATCGGTTGCCCAGACTCGTTTTGCTGGTAGACGAGTGTCTGAAATCTGATAATACAGTTAATCAAAATTAGAAAACCTACTAACAGATTTGAAATAGAGTGTAACACTGGATACTTTAAAGAAAACATGAAACAGTAGCGGTTACTAAACTTACAAAGCGATAAAAAAAAATTCCAGCTGTTTGCATAACTACTAAGAAATTTGAAAGTGAGTGTAACTTTAAAAACTTTAAACAAAACTAACAGAAGCGAGACAACAAAATTCTTACTGTTTACATAAGGCAAACATGTAACCATATGTCTTTAACATTTAATGGTAATGTAACTGTCCACTATAAATCCTTAATGGAGGAATACTGTTTTAAATTTACCTTGCTGCCTGGAGGACATAAGGAGGTGGGTCTATTCTCCGTTTCCAAGGACAAGCTGGCTGGTGCTGTCTGCTAACCCAGGCAAAAAAGAATATAATGTTAAGACATTAAGTGACCTGACACTTTAATTTCACTTTACAATGCAATGCATGGCATGAACTGTTATGCCAGTTGGGTAACATTACAAGATAGAAATGGTCAACTGTATGGGTAAGTGTTATAAGAAATATATTGTATGTGCTCACTACCACATCAGAATTACCTGTTCAGAGCTATGAAAAAAAACAAACAAACAAAAAAAACAAAAAACACCCTTTGTCATATTTTCCTTTGTTTTGGATAGAAATTAGACAAAATTGAGTTAGCAAACATGCTTTAAGTGAAAGACTACATATTAACTGTGGTTATAGACACCAAAGATCAGATATATACACACAGGTTATACACATGGGTGGTAGGGCTGCTCAATGAATCTACTTTTAATCAAAATTACGATCTGGGCTTTCAACGATCATTGAAAAGGAGTCGAGAGAATGAGTCGATTATTAGCACCTCCCTGGTGCTTTTTTCTCGCGCTGCTCCATGTGGCAAATCGAGCACACCTCTCTGCGTTTCGAACACGCATCACAACAATTAAGAGGAGCTAACAGAGGGAAGCTTGGAAAGCTAAGCAGAAGTTATTTGGAGAGGAGAGTGACTGCCGTTGGTTGAAAAGAGATTTAAAAAAAAAAAAAACTTTCAGTGGTGTGGAAACATTATGGGTTCGCGAAGTCAGACGTGGATCAAGTAGACATAGTGTGTAAAGTTTGCTACAATGTCGTACCTGCACCACGGAGCAACACTGTAAAGTTCACTAAACATACATGTTTACATTTTTCATTTATTTTTTATATTGTAAACATTTACACTGTTATCAGTATTTGCACACTATTTTATGACAATCTTTAAAGCCATTATTCAATACATTGTTATTGTTAAATAAATATTGTCAAATACTGGAGATCTAGATTTCATTGAAAATAATCGTGATTATTATTTTTGCCATAATCGAGCAGCCCTATGGGTGGGCATACCTTGTAATTTCTTAATAAAGGAATATTTTTTGATATTTACCTTGGGACCTGGGGAACATAAGGAGGTGGGTCTATCCTGTGTTTCCAAAGATAACCTGGCTGGTGCCGTCTGCTAACCCAGGAAAAAGGGTATAGAAGACATTAAGTGACCTGACACATTCATTTCATTTAAATGTTCTGCATACCATGCACTGTTATGCCACGTGTGTGACATTATAACAAAAAAATCCTAAACTGTATGGGTAAGTGTTCTTAATTGTCTCAAATGTGTTTCGAAAACTGTTCGACTGTCCGTGATCACTACCATATCCTCATTACCTGGTCAGATGGAAAACGACTGACTGCCTCATCTTGGTTGTGGCCAGTGAGCATTGGGACAGCAGGATCGACCAAGTCAAGTGGTTTCCAGCGCTTCTTTTGTGCCTGGGATCTTTTATTTTTTCTCGGCATCTGGTAGAATGTCAGCATAAAAACAGAATATTAATTATTGGCATTTCAAGCAATTTGTTATTTTAACCCTCTGATACATTGATAGACAAGATGACTACAAGAACAAAAAAAAAATAAAAATAAATAAAAAAAAAAATCTCTTTTCTTTAAATAGACATATTGATAGTGTCACTACCCGGTCTTAAGGCTTTGTTAAGTAAAGTTCCATAACAGTTTGTATATTGTAATTGGGAAAGTGATTACCTTGAAAGTTGGGAGGCAGATTTGTTGACCACGACAGTTAGTCCATTTTGGTGTACAGTAATTGGGAAAGTAATTACCTTGCAAAGCTGGGAGGCAGTGTTGTTGCTGAGACGCTGGTCGAATGCCAGCAGCAAGCAAACCCGGATGTTCACAGCTCAGTTACCACCTCAAACTTTTCAAACAAATCTTACAAGAACAAAGTGATTGGCTTGCAAACATAGGAGACAGTCTTGTTGCCCACAACAGTTTTGTTATAGAGTAATTGGAAAATTGGGTACCTTGCAAGGCTGACAGGCAGTCTCGTTGCTGGGAGGCGGTCTTGTTGCTGAGGCTCTGGCAGAATGCCAGCTCCTGCTTTAACACCTTAAACTTTGCAAACAAATCTCACAGAACAATTAGCAAACTGATTGGCTTGTAACGCTGAAATGTAGCCTTGTACTGTCTGGTTTAGATTTCCTACTGAGAGACAAAGAGGAACTTTACTGTTTGGAAGAGAGTAAAAACACTGTACCATCTAATCTTAAAAGTTTTAATTACAAACAACAGCTCTATTTTCTAGATATCACCTGAACACACACAGAAAATATAAGGGGGACACTTACCTTGGCTGAAGCAAGAGTTGAGGTATTAAAGACTGCTGTAGTTAACGCCTTATGAAGACAGAAAAAGAGGTGTGAAACGCGGGTACAACGAAGCTATTGATTCGGACGCGACAGTAGCCTGTTAAAAGTTTTAATTACAAACGATACCGCTGGAATACAGTCGAAAGCTGTGTCCCAAAACGTCGGCTGCATCCTCCAGAGGCCGCGTTTGAAGGCCAATTACGTCACAGCCAGGCGACAAAGGCTGTCGAAGGACCGGCCCCACGTAGACCGCGAAGGCCGGGTCCTCCGAAGGATGCAGCCGACCATATCAGCGTCAAAACATAGAAAATTCCTTTCAAAGTCAATTTCAAACTAGGACCAAAGAGGCTTAGCTATGCTCAATATCCGCTAGCTAGCTTTAGCACAGTGCCGAAATCCAGACAAAGAGCTAACCCAGAAACACACGAAAAAATCTCTTTCAAACCTACATTTCAAAGCAGAGGGACGCAGATACGCTTAAATTAGCCGATCAGCGTCTAACCACAGTCATTTTGTACATATTAGCGTCCAAACATAGAAAATTCCTTTCAAAGTCAATGTCAAACGAGGGCCAAAGAGGCTTAGCTATGCTCAATATCCGCTAGCTAGCTTTAGCACAGTGCCGAAATCCAGACAAAGAGCTAACCCAGAAACACACGAAAAAATCTCTTTCAAACCTACATTTCAAAGCAGAGGGACGCAGATACGCTTAAATTAGCCGATCAGCGTCTAACCACAGTCATTTTGTACATATTAGCGTCCAAACATAGAAAATTCCTTTCAAAGTCAATGTCAAACGAGGGCCAAAGAGGCTTAGCTATGCTCAATATCCGCTAGCTAGCTTTAGCACAGTGCCGAAATCCAGACAAAGAGCTAACCCAGAAACACACGAAAAAATCTCTTTCAAACCTACATTTCAAAGCAGAGGGACGCAGATACGCTTAAATTAGCCGATCAGCGTCTAACCACAGTCATTTTGTACATATTAGCGTCCAAACATAGAAAATTCCTTTCAAAGTCAATTTCAAACGAGGGCCAAAGAGGCTTAGCTATGCTCAATATCCGCTAGCTAGCTTTAGCACAGTGCCGAAATCCAGACAAAGAGCTAACCCAGAAACACACGAAAAATTCTCTTTCAAACCTACATTTCAAAGCAGAGGGACGCAGATACGCTTAAATTAGCCGATCAGCGTCTAACCACAGTCATTTTGTACATATTAGCGTCCAAACATAGAAAATTCCTTTCAAAGTCAATGTCAAACGAGGGCCAAAGAGGCTTAGCTATGCTCAATATCCGCTAGCTAGCTTTAGCACAGTGCCGAAATCCAGACAAAGAGCTAACCCAGAAACACACACAAAAAAAATCTATCAAACCTACATTTCAAAGCAGAGGGACGCAGATACGCTTAAATTAGCCGATCAGCGTCTAACCACAGTCATTTTGTACATATTAGCGTCCAAACATAGAAAATTCCTTTCAAAGTCAATGTCAAACGAGGGCCAAAGAGGCTTAGCTATGCTCAGTATCCGCTAGCTAGCTTTAGCACAGTGCCGAAATCCAGACAAAGAGCTAACCCAGAAACACACGAAAAAATCTCTTTCAAACCTACATTTGAAAGCAGAGGGACGCAGATACGCTTAAATTAGCCGATCAGCGTCTAACCACAGTCATTTTGTACATATTAGCGTCCAAACATAGAAAATTCCTTTCAAAGTCAATGTCAAACGAGGGCCAAAGAGGCTTAGCTATGCTCAATATCCGCTAGCTAGCTGTAGCACAGTGCCGAAATCCAGTCAAAGAGCTCACCCAGAAACACACGAAAAAATCTCTTTCAAACCTACATTTCAAACCAGAGGGAGAGAGATACACTTACCTTGTAAAAGCTTACGGGTGTCTTAGTAAACACTTCAGAAAATCCCTGTAAGTTCAATTCCAAAGCGGAGGAGGGGGGAAAGACGCGTTACCACCGAAGAGATAGCGACGCTGTCTCAGAAAAGCACGTTTACGGTCAATTTCAAAGCGGAGGAGGAGCGAAGAGACGCGCCGTTGATAGTGTCGTCATTGCTTAGTGTCGTCATTGCTACCCAAATAAGGGTAGACAGGCCGTACCACTCCGGACATACCACTAGAGAGAGCCAACACACCACAAATGAAGTCTGAAATTTATTTCAGTGGGACCAAAAGATGGAGCCAACACACCACAAATGAAGTCTGTTTCTTTGGCGCCAAAAGAAGAATCTTTCTAAATTTGCACTAAAATATTAATATTTAAAAAACTATAAAAGTCATGAACACCAAAAGTGTATACCATACTAGTCCAGCTCCAGCCGCACAAAATGATCTAACATATGTAACCCTATTGTCAAAACTGTTTGGCAGAGGAGCGCGGGAAAATTTTCACTAAAATATTAATATTTAAAAAACTATAATAGTCATAAACACCAAAAGTCATAGCACACCATTCCTGATCCAGCCGCACAAAATGAGGTAACATATATGAAGCTTGTCTGAAAACTGCGGGGCGAGATTCGCTGCAAAATTTCAGGCGGAAACTGGAGAATAATAATAATAATAATAATAATAATAATAATAATAATAATAAATCCGACGAATAGTAATATGTGTGCCTCTTTCCATAGGCACACATAATAATAACTAGAAAGCGAAAATTTCAGAAGAAATTTTATGTGTGCCTATGCCGCTGCTAATCACTGTAGTTTGCCATTCATACGGCTACAGAGAGCAAAACTCAGAAGAGCAGCCATTCTCCACCATGAACTATGGTAAAAACAAACACCGCTCACGCTTCACAGATGACAGCTTACAGTTTTGTGTAAAGATGAAGTTACTTTGTACAGCGCCGATTTGCAGACGCTGTGCACACAGGTTCATGAGCAGAAGTCCCATTGTACCACGGCAGACCCGACAATGTTTGCATGAACACACTTTGAAGCATTACATTATAGACCACTTTTCACACATGCATTCACTTTTTGTTTTTTGTTATTTTTACACAGTGTTCTGAATTATGAACAATGGTCTACAGCAGGGGTGGGCAATTCCAGGCCCCGAGGGCCGGTGTCCTGCAGGTTTTAGATCTCACCTTGGGTCAACACACCTGAATCACATGATTAGTTCGTTATCAGGCCTTTGGAGAACAGGACATGTTGAGGAGCTAATTTAGCCATTTAAATCAGCTGTGTTGGTTCAAGGACACATCTAAAACCTGCAGGGACACCGGCCCTCGGGGCCTGGAATTGCCCACCCCTGGTCTACAGCCAATCCTGTGTATTATTATACAAACTTTGGTTGTGAGATTCAGATAACTATTTAATAAAAGCTAAATATTTTATATGAGAGTAAGAAAGAAAAGTATATCTTTGTGTCCACCTTTCTCTGTTAATGCCCCCCCCTAAAAGCTTTGCTAGATCCGCCCCTGCACAGTTACCAGCTGTCAGCTACACAAAAAAGGAGCTTGGTCTTTGTCTCTCAGAAACAACTCATAACTTCCCTTCAACTCATTCATGTCACCTAAAGTGTAAACCTGTTTCTCCATCACCAGTTCAGCTCTGATGATTCAGTAAGGACATCTCCTGATTTCATCTTCATGCTCCAGCAAACATCAGCTGATACTAGAAATTAAAATCAAAAGAATTCTAACAACAGCTGATCAAGCTTAAACGTGCTGCTGTTGTTTAGCGCGATAAATAAGAGCGAACAGCCGATCATTGATCAGTTTCATGATTGACGTTTCAACACGCGAGAGAATGACAGGGGAGGCTTCGTAACGACAGAATAAATCATAATGTTTTCTCTGAATGTGGGACGATTCCGTTTGTACAGCACGGCAACTCTATGAACTAACCCTAATGAATAAAATAAAGTCCAACGTCAGTAACTTAGTGCGCACACAGCTGTATATAAACTCCCGTGGCATTACGATTGTAAAAGGTCAACGAAAATAAATTACACCTAAACTCGGTTTATATCTGACCCAAATAGAGAGCGACCGGGTGCTGACACGAGTTTCACCCGCCTCAATATAAGCCAAGCCTGGGTGCTTTTTCACGAAGGGTTGCTAGCGGCGCGAGCTAACTATGCTAGCGGCGCTAGCTAGCTAGCCGGCTATCAGCAACACATAAGAGAACTGCTGCTAAATAAACTACACCTAAACTCGGTTTATATCTGACCCAAATAGAGAGCGACCGGGTGCTGACACGAGTTTCACCCGCCTCAATATAAGCCAAGCCTGGGTGCTTTTTCACCAAGGGTTGCTAGCGGCGCTAGCTAACTATGCTAGCGGCGCTAGCTAGCTAGCCGGCTATCAGCAACACATAAGAGAACTGCTGCTAAATAAACTACACCTAAACTCGGTTTATATCTGACCCAAATAGAGTGCAGGTCATAACTTCTTACCTGAAATTCAGTTCACCTCACGCTCCTGCCTTCGCTTTCCCTGATCCACGATTGACCTCCGCGTTAGCAAACACCGGTCGATCGGCGGTAGCCTCACCGCCTTTTATGTCTCGTTCGCGGCATGTCCTTTCTGTCACACACCGGTGGATAGCTGCCCTCTGTTGTAGCTCCACCACCAAACAACTCAGTTATTTTTCCACATCGACATCAGCTGATACTAGAAATTAGAAGCAAATGAATTCTAACAACAGCTGATCAAGCTTAAACGTGCAGCTGTTGTTTAGGCGATAAACAAACAAGAGCGAAAAGCCGATCATTGATCAGTTTCATGATTGAAGTTGCAACAGGCAGAGAATGACAGGGGAGGCTTCGTAACGACAGAATAAATCGTAATATTTTCTGTGAATGTGGCACGATTCCGTTTGTACGGCAACTCTACGAACTAACCATTATGAATAAAATAAAGTCCAACGTCAGTAACTTAGCGCGCACACAGCTGTATATAAACTCCCGTCGTGCTAGCTAGCGAGAGAGAGAGAGTCCCCTCGCTATCCATTTGCAGCCAAGTGCGGCAGCTAGCTAGGTAGCCGGCTAGCTGTCAGGCAGGACCGACGTCGTCAGAGCACTGTCGCTAAATATGGGATGTCTTGATAAAACAAGCAGATATTTGAAGTTTACACACCTACATTCTCGCCTGAAAATATCTTAAAAGCTTATTTTGTGACCTAGAAACACGAATAAAAGACATATAAAACGAAGTGGTGGCCGCCATTGTTCACTCTGTAGAGGCGTGCTATGAATTGTGGGATATTGAGTTTTCCACCAAGCATTACCGTAACTTTTGAATGATTTGCGCAACCTTAAAAATTCCAATGGCTCCTGAAAGCAGCGACGCTGTGCGCACCGTTGAAATTGTCATCATTACGGTAATCCAAATAAGGGTAGACAGGCTGTACCACTCCCGGCATACCACTAGAGAGAGCCAACACACCACAAATGAAGTCTGTTTATTTGGCGCCAAAAGATGAATTGGCCCAAATTTGCACTAAAATCTAAATATTTCAAAAACTATAAAAGTTATAAACACCAAAAGTCAGACCATACTAGTCCAGCTTCAGCCGCACAAAATGATGTAACATATGTAACCCTATTGTCAAAGCTGTTTGGCAGAGGAGCGCGGGAAAATTTTCACTAAAATATTAATATTTAAAAAACTATAAAATTCATAAACACCAAAAGTCATAGCACACCATTCCAGATCCAGCCGCACAAAATGAGGTAACATATATGAAGCTTGTCTCAAAACTGCGGGTCGAGATACACTGCAAAATTTCAGGCGGAAAAAGGAAAATAATAATAACTAGAAAAATTTGCATTTCCTGAGAAAATGCAGTGTGGATGCCTTGACGTTGAAGCTGTCTGCTGAAAAGCTGAAAAAGATGAAAAGTTGCAAAAAGTTGTTGTGGAGAGACGGACAATTCTGCTGAAATGAGCAGAAGCTGCTGAGAATTGTGCTGATAACAGGTGAAAAGGCTGAAAGTTTTGCAGAAAAGAGGTGGATCAGCAGAATTTCTGCAGAAAAGAGGCAAAGAAGCAGAAACTTGCGCTGAAAAGAGATGAATCTGCAGAGTTTCTGCTGAAAAGAGTTTTTTTTCTGAAAACAGCCAAAAAAGCTGGAATTTGTGCTGAAAAGGGGTGAAAAAATGAAAATTTTGCTGAAAAGGGGTGAAGAAGCTAAAGTATACCAAATCAAAGTATTTGTGCCAAAACATAGTGTTTCTGCCATATTGTGGTACTACTACATTACAACATGAATACGGATTAAAGATGAAAGAAACTGGCAACAAATTCCTCCACTACAAACCAGTCTGATACCACTTCTTTGCAGTGTTCACGTTTACTAAGGCACTACCCAAAAGGTGCCACAAGAGGGCACTCCAACACAAGAGATGACCTATGGCATGTACACTGATGCACTTAGTAACAGTCAGCCTCCTTGAATTGGCAGAAATAATGTGATTTAGTAGTAATACTATAACATAACAGATATACTGTGATGTTGCAGAAATAGTATGTTTTTGCACTACTCATTTGTAGTCAAAAAAAATAGCAATATAAATTACAGGTCTGTGATAGTGTATAAATTTGTAGTGAAAAAAAAAAGTTGACCAAAGTGGGATTGAACCCACGACCTTTGAGCTGCAGAGCCGTGTCATTACTAATTGCGCCACCTGGCAAGAGGGCAGGCGGCTGAAAAACAAAGAGATCAGCAATCAGAAATAGATCGTGGTGAGAGGCGAAAAGCGCCGTTTTTTGGAGTTACAAAACGTCGTGTAACTCAAAAACTAGGAGGGCTATCAGCATCAGCAGTTGCTGAAAACAAGCGAAAAAGCAGAATTATCTGCTAAAAAGAGGTGTAGACGCGTTTGATGGAGATGGCTTTATGTGTAAGGGTACACTGAAGAGTATCAAGAAAGCAGAGTGCATGCAAGTGGGGATGATGTGTAGCAACTGTCACAGGTAGGACTCGAACCTCTGCCACCGGGTCTCACAGTAGCTTCTCAACCCTCTGAGCCAAATGAGGTCTGCTCACAAAGGGGGCGGGTGCCTAAAACACAGAGACTTGAGCAGTCAGAATTAGATCGCGGTGAGAGGCGTAAAACGCCGATTTTTCGGAGTTACAAAACGTCGTGTAACTCAAAAACTAGGTGGGATAGAAGCACAATTCTTGTACTGGGTAAATCAGCAGACTTTGCTGAACTTTGACTGCGATTTTCATAGCTCTTTGTACCTCCGTCGCGGAGATATGACGAGAGAAGAACCGGCTTCATTTTAAGAGTTTGAAAACAAATGTAATTTATGGCTCAACAGCAAGATGACAGTAAAAACTGCTCCAACCGTGACTGGCAGCACTGTCTGAAGATGAATTGGAACAAGCTTCTCATCTTAACTTTGCTTTATTAAAATTATTATGGCACATACAAGTCTTGCAAATAAGCACACAGGGAAAGCTTGAGCTTGTAATTCCACCCCAAGCTGGTAGGAGAAGCTTTTTATTAAACACTTGCTTGTTTTACAATGTGCTTCAAGGGTCAATAACAGCATAACAGAACTCACTTATGGTACTGCATTCTTCCTTCCTATAAAACAATAACTGTCAGTGACTTTGTACCATAGTATAAACACAACATTCAAGACAACAGTTAAAAGTAACGTAACCATAAACAATGAAACAAGAACATCTAAACAGCAGCACATGTCCTAAGGCATGATGGGAGAGGACTAGCTGTTCCCCCAACACGCCACATTATTTATGATTTATGATTTGGCAGAAACACTGGGACTTGGTATGATTTACATGAAATACTTTGATTTAGCAGAAAAACTATAATCTAGCAGAAAGCACCTCAGCATAGCAGAAATTCTATGAGCAGAATTACTAGGATTTAGCACAAACGCTATGATTTGTCTCAAAAACCTTTATTTTGCAGTTATATTGTGATTTGGCAGAAATACTGTGCTTTGGAGCAAATACCAAATTTGGCAGAAATACTATGAGCAGTAATAATATAACGTAGCAGAAATACAAATATTTTGTGGAAATACTATGATACTATGAAAAGCTAAAAACGATGAAAAGTTGCAAAAAGTTGTATGGTGGTGAAAAAAAAAATGCCCCACTGAGCAGGATTCGAACCTGGCCCTCCTGGTCTCAAGGTGGCTATTCATTTCCCTGAGCCAAAGTCATTCTTACAAAGAAGAGGTGGAGAGACGGACAATTCTGCTTAAATGAGCAGAAGCTGCTGAGAATTGTGCTGATAAGAGGTCAAAAGGCTGAAAGTTTTGGAGAAAAGAGGTGAATCAGCAGAATTTTTGCAGAAAAGAGGCAAAGAAGCAGAAACTTGCGCTGAAAAGAGATGAATCAGCAGAGTTTCTGCTGAAAAGAGTTTTTTTTTCTGAAAACAGCCAAAAAAGCTGGAATTTGTGCTGAAAAGGGGTGAAAAAAATGAAATTTTGCGGAAAGGGGTGAAAGTTACTACATTACAACATGAATATGGATTAAAGATGAAAGAAACTGGCAACAAATTCCTCCACTACAAACCAGTCTGATACCACTTCTATGCAGTGTTCACGTTTACTAAGGCACTACCCAAAAGGCGCCACAAGAGGGCACTCCAACACAAGAGATGACCTATGTACACTGATGCACTTAGTAACAGTCAGAGGTGAAAAGGCTGAAAATTTTGCAGAAAAGAGGTGAATCAGCAGAATTTCTGCAGAAAAGAGGCAAAGAAGCAGAAACTTGCGCTGAAAAGAGTTTTTGTTTTCTGAAAACAGCCAAAAAACTGGAATTTGTGCTGAAAGGGGTGAAAAAAATGAAAATTTTGCTGAAAAGGGTGAAGAAGCTAAAGTATACCAAATCAAAGTATTTGTGCCAAAACATATTTTTTCTGCCATATTGTGGTACTACTACATTACAACATGAATACGGATTAAAGATGAAAGAAACTGGCAACAAATTCCTCCACTACAAACCAGTCTGATACCACTTCTTTGCAGTGTTCACGTTTACTAAGGCACTACCCAAAAGGTGCCACAAGAGGGCACTCCAACACAAGAGATGACCTATGTACACTGATGCACTTAGTAACAGTCAGCCTCCTTGAATTGGCAGAAATAATGTGATTTAGTAGTAATACTATAACATAACAGATATACTGTGATGTTGAAGAAATAGTATGTTTTTGCACTACTCATTTGTAGTGAAAAAAAATAGCAATATAAATTACAGGTCTGTGATAGTGTATAAATTTGTAGTGAAAAAAAAATGTTGACCAAGTGGGATTGAACCCACGACCTTTGAGCTGCAGAGCCGTGTCATTACTAATTGCGCCACCTGGCAAGAGGGCAGGCGGCTGAAAAACAAAGAGATCAGCAATCAGAAATAGATCGTGGTGAGAGGCGAAAAGCGCCGTTTATGGAGTTACAAAACGTCGTGTAACTCAAAAACTAGGAGGGCTATCAGCATCAGCAGTTGCTGAAAACAAGCGAAAAAGCAGAATTATCTGCTAAAAAAGAGGTGTAGACGCGTTTGATGGAGATGGCTTTATGTGTAAGGGTACACTGAAGAGTATCAAGAAAGCAGAGTGCATGCAAGTGGGGATGATGTGTAGCAACTGTCACAGGTAGGACTCGAACCTCTGCCACCGGGTCTCACAGTAGCTTCTCAACCCTCTGAGCCAAATGAGGTCTGCTCACAAAGGGGGCGGGTGCCTAAAACACAGAGACTTGAGCAGTCAGAATTAGATCGCGGTGAGAGGCGTAAAACGCCGATTTTTCGGAGTTACAAAACGTCGTGTAACTCAAAACTAGGTGGGATAGAAGCACAATTCTTGTACTGGGTAAATCAGCAGACTTTGCTGAACTTTGACTGCGATTTTCATAGCTCTTTGTACCTCCGTCGCGGAGATATGACGAGAGAAGAACCGGCTTCATTTTAAGAGTTTGAAAACAAATGTAATTTATGGCTCAACAGCAAGATGACAGTAAAAACTGCTCCAACCGTGACTGGCAGCACTGTCTGAAGATGAATTGGAACAAGCTTCTCATCTTAACTTTGCTTTATTAAAATTATTATGGCACATACAAGTCTTGCAAATAAGCACACAGGGAAAGCTTGAGCTTGTAATTCCACCCCAAGCTGGTAGGAGAAGCTTTTATTAAACACTTGCTTGTTTTACAATGTGCTTCAAGGGTCAATAACAGCATAACAGAACTCACTTATGGTACTGCATTCTTCCTTCCTATAAAACAATAACTGTCAGTGACTTTGTACCATAGTATAAACACAACATTCAAGACAACAGTTAAAAGTAACGTAACCATAAACAATGAAACAAGAACATCTAAACAGCAGCACATGTCCTAAGGCATGATGGAGAGGACTAGCTGTTCCCCAACACGCCACATTATTTATGATTTATGATTTGGCAGAAACACGGGACTTGGTATGATTACATGAAATACTTGATTTAGCAGAAAAACTATAATCTAGCAGAAAGCACCTCAGCATAGCAGAAATTCTATGAGCAGAATTACTAGGATTTAGCACAAACGCTATGATTTGTCTCAAAAACCTTTATTTTGCAGTTATATTGTGATTTGGCAGAAATACTGTGCTTTGGAGCAAATACCAAAATTTGGCAGAATACTATGAGCAGTAATAATATAACGTAGCAGAAATACAAATATTTTGTGGAAATACTATGATACTATGAAAAGCTAAAAACGATGAAAAGTTGCAAAAAGTTGTATGGTGGTGAAAAAAAAATGCCCCACTGAGCAGGATTCGAACCTGGCCCTCCTGGTCTCAAGGTGGCTATTCATTTCCCTGAGCCAAAGTCATTCTTACAAAGAAGAGGTGGAGAGACGGACAATTCTGCTTAAATGAGCAGAAGCTGCTGAGAATTGTGCTGATAAGAGGTCAAAAGGCTGAAAGTTTTGGAGAAAAGAGGTGAATCAGCAGAATTTTTGCAGAAAAGAGGCAAAGAAGCAGAAACTTGCGCTGAAAAGAGATGAATCAGCAGAGTTTCTGCTGAAAAGAGTTTTTTTTTCTGAAAACAGCCAAAAAAAGCTGGAATTTGTGCTGAAAAGGGGTGAAAAAAATGAAAATTTTGCGGAAAAGGGGTGAAAGTTACTACATTACAACATGAATATGGATTAAAGATGAAAGAAACTGGCAACAAATTCCTCCACTACAAACCAGTCTGATACCACTTCTATGCAGTGTTCACGTTTACTAAGGCACTACCCAAAAGGCGCCACAAGAGGGCACTCCAACACAAGAGATGACCTATGTACACTGATGCACTTAGTAACAGTCAGCCTCCTTGAATTGGCAGAAATAATGTGATTTAGTAGTAATACTATAACATAACAGATATACTGTGATGTTGCAGACATAGTATGTTTTTGCACTACTCATTTGTAGTGAAAAAAATTAGCAATATAAATTACAGGTCTGTGAAAGTGTATAAATTTGTAGTGAAAAAAAATGTTGACCAAGGTGGGATTGAACCCACGACCATTGAGCTGCAGAGCCGTGTCATTACTGATTGCGCACCTGGAAAGGGGGCGGGCGGCTGAAAAACAAAGACATCAGCAATCAGAAATAAAAGAGATTTCTGTTGAAAACACCTGAAAAAGCTGGAATTTGTGCTGAAAAGGGGTGAAAAAAAATGAAAATTTTGCTGAAAAGGGGTGAAGAAGCTAAAGTATACCAAATCAAAGTATTTGTGCCAAAACATGTATTTCTGCCATATTGTGGTATTTGCGCCACAAAAGTTACTACATTACAACATGAATACGGATTAAAGATGAAAGAAACTGGCAACAAATTCTCCACTACAAACCAGTCTGATACCACTTCTTTGCAGTGTTCACGTTTACTAAGGCACTACCCAAAAGGTGCCACAAGAGGGCACTCCAACACAAGAGATGACCATGTACACTGATGCACTTAGTAACAGTCAGCCTCCTACTTAGCCACTACGTAATACAGCGATATTACAGTGTACAAATTCACATAAATTTGCAGGGGAACAAACAAAGCAGGAACAAGCCCAAAACAATCAAATAACTGTGCTGCCATAGCTATCGCTAACTAGCACATACGCTAAAGGTAACTAAAACCAATACACACAAGTAGCAGGGTAAACATCTTAAGCATGGAACATTAACTCACGTTTATGTGACACACACCATCCCCAACAAATACAGGATGGGCTATTTGCTCCCTTCCCAGCAGCTCTCTCCTCAATCGTTAGCCCAGGAACGAAGGAAGACCATCTAGCTCAGAAGTCCCATGAATTCCCTCACTGCTCAGAGGCTGCTGGGTAATGTAGCTCACAATAACACAGGTTTTTCTACAAGCACAAATACTATAACATAGCAGAAATACTGTGATTTTGTTGAAATACTATGCTTTAGGACAAATAGTATGATTTGGCAGAAATACTATGTTTAGGACATATACTATGATTGGATCAATACTATGATATAGCAGCAATACTATGTTTTGGTACAAATGCTGCGTTTAGGCACAAATATTATGATTTGGCAGACACTATGATTTAGCAGAGATAATATGATTTGGCAGAAATACTACACTTTGGCACAAATACTATAATTGAGTGCAAGTACTTTAAGATAACAGAAATACTATGATTTAGCAGAAATACAATGTTTTTGCAGAAACACTGTAATTTCACTCAAACACTATGAAATAGCAGTAAAACTATGATTTGGCAGAAATACTATGTTTCAGTACAAATACTATGACAAAGCAGAAATACTACGACTTAGAAGTAATACTATAACAAAAGGGATTCCTCAAAATACTATGAAATTGCAGTAATTCTCTGATTTGGCAGAATACTGTACTTCGTACAAATACAATGCTTTGGTACAAATACTATATTTTGATTTCAATACTATGATTTGGCACAAGTAGTATGATTTAGTACGAATACTACGAATTGGCAGAAATACTGTGACTTAGTAGTAATAGTATAACATAGCAGATATAATGTGATTTTGCAGACATAGTATGTTTTTTCACAAATAGTACGATTTCGCTCAAATACTATGGAATTGCAGTAATACTATGATTGGAATACTATGATTTGGTAGTAATACTATAACATAACAGATATACTATGATTTTGCAGAAATTCTATGTTTTTGCACAAATACTACAACAACTACTACTACAAATACTACAAGAAATACTATGTTTGGGCAGTAATACTATTATTTGCTATAAATACTATTATTTGGCACATATACCATAATCAGCAGATATACTATAACATAACAGAAATTCTATGACTTAGTAGTAACACTAATATAACAGAAATTTTAACTGGCCACAAATAACATGATTTGGCACAAATACCATGATTTGGCAAAAAGATACCATGATTTGGCACAAATACGATCATATTGCAGAAATACTATGATTGGGTACAAATACTATGATTTGGCACAAGTACTATGAATAAGTACAAATACTATGATTTGGCAGAAATACTATGATTTAGCAGAAATACTATGTTTAACATAAATAATATCTTTCACAGAAATTTCTGCTAAAAGGTACTATTTCTGCTTTTGGCAGAAATACTGTAATTTTGCATAAATACTATGATTTGGGATAAATACTATGATTTGGCAGATATACTATATTCAGCACATAAACTATAACATAACAGACATTCTGCACTTAGTAGTAATCTCATAACATAAAATAAATATTATGGTTCTGCCCCCAAACCATGATTTGGCACAAATACCATGATTTTCAAAAATACTATGATTTAGCAGAAATACTATGATTGAGCAGAAGTACTAAGATGTAGTAGAAGTACTTTGATGTAGCACAAATACTATTATGGAGGAGTAATACTTTAACATGGGAGAAATATTGATATACACACACACATACACAGAGAGCAAAGTGTGCAGAGGCTGTTGAGAGTCTGGGTTTGGTATATCTAAGTCAGCTAAATTGGCTGCACCTGCTGTAATCAGCACTTACACACACAGACACAGAGAGAGGTGTGAGTTTTCTGCAGTATATTTCTCACATTCAGGATTCCCTCGAACAAATGGCCATAATTTCCTAACCGTAGGGGCTAGAATGCTCATTCTGACACCGATTTGTTCAGAAGAGATGGGGAATCTGCAGGTCTTCATAAATCAGAGATAAATATAAATTATTAAAGATATATGACTTGTAATACACTGTAACTGAGTAGAGGCAAAGCAAAACTGCCTTGACTGCCCTCAAACAATGTTTTGTAACTCTAATCTATATGGAGCATCAAAATCATTCTTTCACCGTAAGAAACAGCAGGCTTTGGTGAACAGTCATGGGAATTTTCAGGTCTCTGTGGAAATCCATCAAAAAGATATGATGAGAGAAAAAAGTGCCTCATTTCCAGAGTTTGAAATCTGAAGAAATCTGAGCGAGGGACAAATTTCCTATCCTCAAACAAGTGTAATTCATGGCCAAACGGTAATAGGTGAGGAAAAATTCTTGAATTGTGAGCATCAGTGACGTCTGAAGATATATTGGCACAAGCGTCATGTCTCAACTTTGTTTCGTTAAGGAGATATGACGATTTGAAATGCCTCTCATTAGAGAATTCCAGCGCTGATTTGAAGAAACTCTCCATTGAGTTTCTATGGAGAGTTTTGAGACTTTATGTTACTCTGAGGAGATCTGCAAAAGTCTATAAGTCCCACAACAATGATAGTACATTTTCTGAAAGCCAACAGAAATACCTACGTTTTGATGTATAATTTGTGGGGTTGAGTGGAAATTGAGCGAGTAGCAAGAAGTTGTTCAGACATGAAGAGAAAATTCAGAAAGGACGAGTGCACACTCTGAGTTAATTGCATAGCAACCATAGCAACGCATGTATTTTCTGAAAAATCACAATTTTGCAACTGAAAACTTAAAGAGGTATAAAATTAAAATGGTAGAAGATCTGAAAAAGCTGAATCAGACAGGAATAGCCCAATAATCTGAGAACATTTTAAAGTTGAATGGAGTTTCTAGGTGAAAGTATGACAAAGTAGTTAAGTTTCAAAGACAAGCAAGTTTAGCAGAATTGTGGAAGTTCCCATTCATTTCAATGGGACAAATTAAAGGAAAAAGTGTAATATTTTAAAAATATAACAGTAATAAACACCAAAAGTCATTGCCGGAAAGAGCAGAAAGAGCAGAACAGTATAGAGTTTGAACTGAGAAAATCGGCAGAAAACTGTGGAAGTAGTTAAGTGCCAAAAGTGTACGGAAGCAACTAGAAGAATAATAATAAGAGAACAGAAACAATTGTGGGCCTTTGGGCCACATGCGAAAATGCTGTGTGGATGCCTTAACGCTGAAGCTGTCTGCTGAAAAGCTGAAAAAGTGAAAATTGCAAAAATATGCTGAAGACTGAACTGGCTGAACAAAGAAAATGTTGCTGAAATGGTGAAAGCAAACTCTACTGAAGTAAAGACAAGATTGTGAAAAAAACATGCCCTAGCAGGATCGAACTGGCCTCCTGGCTAAGGCAGCAATATCTCACTGAGCCAAAGTCATTCTACAAAAAGAGGAGAGACTGACAATTCTGCTGAAATGAGCAGAAGCTGCTGAGATTGTGCTGATAAGAGGTGAAAGGCTGAAAATTTGCAGAAAAGAGGTGAATCAGCAGAATTTCGCTGAAAGAGGTAAAGAAGCAGAAAGTTGCGCTGAAAAGAGATGAATCAGCAGAATTTCTGCTCAAAAGAGTTTTTTCTGAAACAGCTGAATTGTGCTATAAGGGGAAAAGGCTGAAATTTTGCAGAAGAGGTGAATAAGCAGAATTTGGCTGAAAGAGGTGAAATTCGCTGAAAAGAGTTCAATCAGCAGAATTTCTGCTGAAAAGAGTTCTGCAGAACTCTTTTCAGAATTCTGCTGAAAAGAGGTTTTTGCTGAAAAGCTGAAAAAGCTGGGATTTGTGCTGAAAAGTGGGAAAAAACTGAAAATTGTGCTGAAAAGGGTGAAAAAGCTTAAATTTGTGTTGAAAAGAGTTTAAAAAAGTTTAACTGTTAACTGAAAGAAATGTTGCCATACGGGATTTGAACCCGGGCCCCCAGTCTGAGAACGGATGCTCATCTCACTGAGCTAAAACACAGGTCAACCGGCAAGGAAAATCTGTGAGGCCACTGATAATATGGCAGAATGGGCAAAAAATATTGCAAAAAAAATTCAATATCTCAAAAAGTATAGAAGTTATGAGCCCCAAAAGTCATAGCCGGCATTAGCAGAAAGAGCAGAATTTTTTAAAGTTTGATGGCGAAATCGGCTTAAGAACTGAGGAGTAGTTAAGTGCCAAAAAGT
>NW_020328305.1:0-53301 GCF_001858045.2 Oreochromis niloticus
CTGCCATATTGTGGTACTACTACATTACAACATGAATACGGATTAAAGATGAAAGAACTGGCAACAAATTCTCCACTACAAACCAGTCTGATACCACTTCTTTGCAGTGTTCACGTTTACTAAGGCTCTACCCAAAAGGTGCCACAAGAGGGCACTCCAACACAAGATGACCTATGTACACTGATGCACTTAGTAACAGTCAGCCTCCTTGAATTGGCAGAAATAATGTGATTTAGTAGTAATACTATAACATAACTCTGAGATAACTGTGATTTGCAGAAATAGTATGTTTTTGCACTACTCATTTGTAGTGAAAAAAAATAGCAATATAAATTACAGGTCTGTGATAGTGTATAAATTTGTAGTGAAAAAAAATGTTGACCAAGGTGGATGACCCACGACCTTGAGCTGCAGAGCCTGTCATTACTAATTGCGCCACCTGGCAAGAGGCAGGCGGCTGAAAACAAAGAGATCAGCAATCAGAAATAGATCGTGGTGAGAGGCGAAAGCGCCGTTTTTGGAGTTACAAACGTCGTGTAACTCAAAAACTAGGAGGGCTATCAGCATCAGCAGTTGCTGAAAACAGCGAAAAGCGAATTATCTGCTAAAAAGAGGTGTAGACGCGTTTGATGGAGATGGCTTTATGTGTAAGGTACATGAAGAGTATCAAGAAAGCAGAGTGCATGCAAGTGGGGATGATGTAGAACTGTCACAGGTAGGACTCGAACCTCTGCCACGGGTCTCACAGTAGCTCTCAACCCTCTGAGCCAAATGAGGTCTGCTCACAAGGGGGCGTGCCTAAACACAGAGACTTGAGCATCAGATTAGATCGCGGTGAGAGGCGTAAACGCCGATTTTCGAGTTACAAAACGTCGTGTAATCAAAACTAGGTGGATAGAAGCAATTCTTGTACTGGGTAATCAGCAGACTTTGCTGAACTTTGACTGCGATTTTCATAGCTCTTTGTACCTCCGTCGCGGAGATATGACGAGAGAAGAACGGCTTATTTTAGAGTTGAAAACAAATGTAATTTATGGCTCAACAGCAAGATGACAGTAAAACTGCTCCAACCGTGACTGGCAGCACTGTCTGAGATGAATTGGAAACAAGCTTCTCATCTTAACTTTGCTTTATTAATTATTATGGCACATACAAGTCTTGCAATAAGCACACAGGGAAAGCTTGAGCTTGTAATTCCACCCCAAGCTGGTAGGAGAAGCTTTTTATTAAACATTGCTTGTTTTACAATGTGCTTCAAGGGTCATAACAGCATAACAGAACTCACTTATGGTACTGCATTCTTCCTTCCTATAAACAATAAACTGTCAGTGACTTTGTACCATAGTATAAACACAATTCAGACAACAGTTAAAAGTAGTACCATAAACAATGAACAAGACATCTAAACAGCAGCACATGTCCTAAGGCATGATGGGAGAGGACTAGCTGTTCCCAACACGCCACATTATTATGATTTATGATTTGGCAGAACACTGGACTTGGTATGATTACATGAATACTTTGATTTAGCAGAAAACTATATCTAGCAGAAAGCACCTCAGCATAGCAGAAATTCTATGAGCAGATTACTAGGATTAGCAAAACGCTATGATTTGTCTCAAAACCTTTATTTTGCAGTTATATTGTGATTTGGCAGAATACTGTGCTTTGGAGCAATACCAAATTTGGCAGAATACTATGAGCAGTAATAATATAACGTAGCAGAAATACAAATATTTTGTGGAAATACTATGATACTATGAAAAGCTAAAAACGATGAAAAGTTGCAAAGTTGTATGTGGTGAAAAAAAAATGCCCCACTGAGCAGGATTCGAACCTGGCCCTCCTGGTCTCAAGGTGGCTATTCATTTCCCTGAGCCAAAGTCATTCTTACAAGAAGAGGTGGAGAGACGGACAATTCTGCTGAAATGAGCAGAAGCTGCTGAGAATTGTGCTGATAAGAGGTCAAAAGGCTGAAAGTTTTGGAGAAAAGAGGTGAATCAGCAGAATTTTTGCAGAAAAGAGGCAAGAAGCAGAACTTGCGCTGAAAAGAGATGAATCAGCAGAGTTTCTGCTGAAAAGAGTTTTTTTTTCTGAAACAGCCAAAAAGCTGGATTTGTGCTGAAAAGGGGTGAAAAAAATGAAATTTTGCGGAAAAGGGGTGAAAGTTACTACATTACAACATGAATATGGATTAAGATGAAAGAAACTGGCAACAAATCCTCCACTACAAACCAGTCTGATACACTTCTATGCAGTGTTCACGTTTACTAAGGCACTACCCAAAAGGCGCCACAAGAGGGCACTCCAACACAAGAGATGACCTATGTACACTGATGCACTTAGTAACAGTCAGAGGTAAAAGGCTGAAAATTTGCAGAAAAGAGGTGAATCAGCAGATTTCTGCAGAAAAGAGGCAAGAAGCAGAAACTTGCGCTGAAAGAGTTTTTGTTTTCTGAAAACAGCCAAAAAAACTGGAATTTGTGCTGAAAGGGGTGAAAAAATGAAAATTTTGCTGAAAAGGGGTGAAGAAGCTAAGTATACCAAATCAAAGTATTTGTGCCAAAACATATTTTTTCTGCCATATTGTGGTACTACTACATTACAACATGAATACGGATTAAAGATGAAAGAAACTGGCAACAAATTCCTCCACTACAAACCAGTCTGATACCACTTCTTTGCAGAGTTCACGTTTACTAAGGCACTACCCAAAAGGTGCCACAAGAGGGCACTCCAACCAAGAGATGACCTATGTACACTGATGCACTTAGTAACAGTCAGCCTCCTTGAATTGCAGAAATATGTGATTTAGTAGTATACTATAACATAAGATATACTGTGATGTTGAAGAATAGTATGTTTTTGCACTACTCATTTGTAGTGAAAAAAATAGCAATATAATTACAGGTCTGTGATAGTGTATAAATTTGTAGTGAAAAAAAATGTTGACCAGGTGGGATTGAACCCACGACCTTTGAGCTGCAGAGCCGTGTCATTACTAATTGCGCCACCTGGCAAGAGGGCAGGCGGCTGAAAAACAAAGAGATCAGCAATCAGAAATAGATCGTGGTGAGAGGCGAAAAGCGCCGTTTTTGGAGTTACAAACGTCGTGTAACTCAAACTAGGAGGGCTATCAGCATCAGCAGTTGCTGAAAACAAGCGAAAAGCAGAATTATCTGCTAAAAAAGAGGTGTAGACGCGTTTGATGGAGATGGCTTTATGTGTAAGGGTACACTGAAGAGTATCAAGAAAGCAGAGTGCATGCAAGTGGGATGATGTGTAGCAACTGTCACAGGTAGGACTCGAACCTCTGCCACCGGGTCTCACAGTAGCTTCTCACCTCTGAGCCAAATGAGGTCTGCTCACAAAGGGGCGGGTGCCTAAAACAGAGACTTGAGCAGTCAGAATTAGATCGCGGTGAGAGGCGTAAAACGCCGATTTTTCGGAGTTACAAAACGTCGTGTAACTCAAAAACTAGGTGGGATAGAAGCACAATTCTTGTACTGGGTAAATCAGCAGACTTTGCTGAACTTTGACTGCGATTTTCATAGCTCTTTGTACCTCCGTCGCGGAGATATGACGAGAGAAGAACCGGCTTCATTTAAGAGTTTGAAACAAATGTATTTATGGCTCAACAGCAAGATGACAGTAAAAACTGCTCCAACCGTGACTGGCAGCACTGTCTGAAGATGAATTGGAACAAGCTTCTCATCTTAACTTTGCTTTATTAAATTATTATGGCACATACAGTCTTGCAATAAGCACACAGGGAAAGCTTGAGCTTGTAATTCCACCCAAGCTGGTAGGAGAAGCTTTTTATTAAACACTTGCTTGTTTTACAATGTGCTTCAAGGGTCAATAACAGCATAACAGAATCACTTATGGTACTGCATTCTTCCTTCCTATAAAACAATAACTGTCAGTGACTTTGTACCATAGTATAAACACAACATTCAAGACAACAGTTAAAAGTAACGTAACCATAAACAATGAAACAAGAACATCTAAACAGCAGCACATGTCCTAAGGCATGATGGGAGAGGACTAGCTGTTCCCCCAACACGCCACATTATTTATGATTTATGATTTGGCAGAAACACTGGGACTTGGTATGATTTACATGAATACTTTGATTTAGCAGAAAAACTATAATCTAGCAGAAAGCACCTCAGCATAGCAGAAATTCTATGAGCAGAATTACTAGGATTTAGCACAAACGCTATGATTTGTCTCAAAACCTTTATTTTGCAGTTATATTGTGATTTGGCAGAAATACTGTGCTTTGGAGCAAATACCAAATTTGGCAGAAATACTATGAGCAGTAATAATATAACGTAGCAGAAATACAAATATTTTGTGGAAATACTATGATACTATGAAAGCTAAAAACGATGAAAAGTTGCAAAAGTTGTATGGTGGTGAAAAAAAAAATGCCCCACTGAGCAGGATTCGAACCTGGCCCTCCTGGTCTCAAGGTGGCTATTCATTTCCCTGAGCCAAAGTCATTCTTACAAAGAAGAGGTGGAGAGACGGACAATTCTGCTTAAATGAGCAGAAGCTGCTGAGAATTGTGCTGATAAGAGGTCAAAAGGCTGAAAGTTTTGGAGAAAAGAGGTGAATCAGCAGAATTTTGCAGAAATTCCGAGGCAAAGAAGCAGAAACTTGCGCTGAAAAGAGATGAATCAGCAGAGTTTCTGCTGAAAAGAGTTTTTTTTTCTGAAAACAGCCAAAAAAGCTGGAATTTGTGCTGAAAAGGGGTGAAAAAATGAAAATTTTGCGGAAAAGGGGTGAAAGTTACTACATTACAACATGAATATGGATTAAAGATGAAAGAAACTGGCAACAATTCCTCCACTACAAACCAGTCTGATACCACTTCTATGCAGTGTTCACGTTTACTAAGGCACTACCCAAAAGGCGCCACAAGAGGGCACTCCAACACAAGAGATGACCTATGTACACTGATGCACTTAGTAACAGTCAGAGGTGAAAAGGCTGAAAATTTTGCAGAAAAGAGGTGAATCAGCAGAATTTCTGCAGAAAAGAGGCAAGAAGCAGAAACTTGCGCTGAAAGAGTTTTGTTTTCTGAAACAGCCAAAAAAACTGGAATTTGTGCTGAAAAGGGTGAAAAAAATGAAAATTTTGCTGAAAAGGGGTGAAGAAGCTAAAGTATACCAAATCAAAGTATTTGTGCCAAAACATATTTTTCTGCCATATTGTGGTACTACTACATTACAACATGAATACGGATTAAAGATGAAAGAAACTGGCAACAAATTCCTCCACTACAAACCAGTCTGATACCACTTCTTTGCAGTGTTCACGTTTACTAAGGCACTACCCAAAGGCGCCACAAGAGGGCACTCCAACACAAGAGATGACCTATGTACACTGATGCACTTAGTAACAGTCAGCCTCCTTGAATTGGCAGAAATAATGTGATTTAGTAGTAATACTATAACATAACAGATATACTGTGATGTTGCAGACATAGTATGTTTTTGCACTACTCATTTGTAGTGAAAAAAATTAGCAATATAAATTACAGGTCTGTGAAAGTGTATAAATTTGTAGTGAAAAAAAATGTTGACCAAGTGGGATTGAACCCACGACCATTGAGCTGCAGAGCCGTGTCATTACTGATTGCGCACCTGGAAAGGGGGCGGGCGGCTGAAAAACAAAGACATCAGCAATCAGAAATAAAGAGATTTCTGTTGAAAACACCTGAAAAAGCTGGAATTTGTGCTGAAAAGGGGTGAAAAAAATGAAAATTTGCTGAAAAGGGGTGAAGAAGCTAAAGTATACCAAATCAAAGTATTTGTGCCAAACATGGTATTTCTGCCATATTGTGGTATTTGCGCCACAAAAGTTACTACATTACAACATGAATACGGATTAAAGATGAAAGAAACTGGCAACAAATTCCTCCACTACAAACCAGTCTGATACCACTTCTTTGCAGTGTTCACGTTTACTAAGGCACTACCCAAAAGGTGCCACAAGAGGGCACTCCAACACAAGAGATGACCTATGTACGCTGATGCACTTAGTAACAGTCAGCCTCCTACTTAGCCACTACGTAATACAGCGATATTACAGTGTACAAATTCACATAAATTTGCAGGGGGAACAAACAAAGCAGGAACAAGCCCAAACAATCAAATAACTGTGCTGCCATAGCTATCGCTAACTAGCACATACGCTAAAGGTAACTAAAACCAATACACACAAGTAGCAGGGTAAACATCTTAAGCATGGAACATTAACTCACGTTTATGTGACACACACCATCCCCAACAAATACAGGATGGGCTATTTGCTCCCCTTCCCAGCAGCTCTCTCCTCAATCGTTAGCCCAGGAACGAAGGAAGACCATCTAGCTCAGAAGTCCCATGAATTCCCTCACTGCTCAGAGGCTGCTGGGTAATGTAGCTCACAATAACACAGGTTTTTCTACAAGCACAAATACTATAACATAGCAGAAATACTGTGATTTTGTTGAAATACTATGCTTTAGGACAAATAGTATGATTTGGCAGAAATACTATGTTTTAGGACATATACTATGATTTGGATCAAATACTATGATATAGCAGCAATACTATGTTTTGGTACAAATGCTGCGTTTAGGCACAAATATTATGATTTGGCAGACACTATGATTTAGCAGAGATAATATGATTTGGCAGAAATACTACACTTTGGCACAAATACTATAATTGAGTGCAAGTACTTTAAGATAACAGAAATACTATGATTTAGCAGAAATACAATGTTTTTGCAGAAACACTGTAATTTCACTCAAACACTATGAAATAGCAGTAAAACTATGATTTGGCAGAAATACTATGTTTCAGTACAAATACTATGACAAAGCAGAAATACTACGACTTAGAAGTAATACTATAACAAAAGGGATTCCTCAAAATACTATGAAATTGCAGTAATTCTCTGATTTGGCAGAAATACTGTACTTCGTACAAATACAATGCTTTGGTACAAATACTATATTTTGATTTCAATACTATGATTTGGCACAAGTAGTATGATTTAGTACGAATACTACGAATTGGCAGAAATACTGTGACTTAGTAGTAATAGTATAACATAGCAGATATAATGTGATTTTGCAGACATAGTATGTTTTTTCACAAATAGTACGATTTCGCTCAAATACTATGGAATTGCAGTAATACTATGATTTGGAATACTATGATTTGGTAGTAATACTATAACATAACAGATATACTATGATTTTGCAGAAATTCTATGTTTTTGCACAAATACTACAACAACTACTACTACAAATACTACAAGAAATACTATGTTTGGGCAGTAATACTATTATTTGCTATAAATACTATTATTTGGCACATATACCATAATCAGCAGATATACTATAACATAACAGAAATTCTATGACTTAGTAGTAACACTAATATAACAGAAATTTTAACTGGCCACAAATAACATGATTTGGCACAAATACCATGATTTGGCAAAAAGATACCATGATTTGGCACAAATACGATCATATTGCAGAAATACTATGATTGGGTACAAATACTATGATTTGGCACAAGTACTATGAATAAGTACAAATACTATGATTTGGCAGAAATACTATGATTTAGCAGAAATACTATGTTTTAACATAAATAATATCTTTTCACAGAAATTTCTGCTAAAAGGTACTATTTCTGCTTTTTGGCAGAAATACTGTAATTTTGCATAAATACTATGATTTGGGATAAATACTATGATTTGGCAGATATACTATATTCAGCACATAAACTATAACATAACAGACATTCCTGCACTTAGTAGTAATCTCATAACATAAAATAAATATTATGGTTCTGCCCCCAAACCATGATTTGGCACAAATACCATGATTTTTCAAAAATACTATGATTTAGCAGAAATACTATGATTGAGCAGAAGTACTAAGATGTAGTAGAAGTACTTTGATGTAGCACAAATACTATTATGGAGGAGTAATACTTTAACATGGGAGAAATATTGATATACACACACACATACACAGAGAGCAAAGTGTGCAGAGGCTGTTGAGAGTCTGGGTTTGGTATATCTAAGTCAGCTAAATTGGCTGCACCTGCTGTAATCAGCACTTACACACACAGACACAGAGAGAGGTGTGAGTTTTCTGCAGTATATTTCTCACATTCAGGATTCCCCTCGAACAAATGGCCATAATTTCCTAACCGTAGGGGCTAGAATGCTCATTCTGACACCGATTTGTTCAGAAGAGATGGGGGAATCTGCAGGTCTTCATAAATCAGAGATAAAATATAAATTATTAAAGATATATGACTTGTAATACACTGTAACTGAGTAGAGGCAAAGCAAAACTGCCTTGACTTGCCCTCAAACAATGTTTTGTAACTCTAAATCTATATGGAGCATCAAAATCATTCTTTCACCGTAAGAAACAGCAGGCTTTGGTGAACAGTCATGGGAATTTTCAGGTCTCTGTGGAAATCCATCAAAAAGATATGATGAGAGAAAAAAGTGCCTCATTTCCAGAGTTTGAAATCTGAAGAAATCTGAGCGAGGGACAAATTTCCTATCCTCAAACAAGTGTAATTCATGGCCAAACGGTAATAGGTGAGGAAAAAATTCTTGAATTGTGAGCATCAGTGACGTCTGAAGATATATTGGCACAAGCGTCATGTCTCAACTTTGTTTCGTTAAGGAGATATGACGATTTGAAAATGCCTCTCATTAGAGAATTCCAGCGCTGATTTTGAAGAAACTCTCCATTGAGTTTCTATGGAGAGTTTTGAGACTTTATGTTACTCTGAGGAGATCTGCAAAAAGTCTATAAGTCCCACAACAATGATAGTGACATTTTCTGAAAGCCAACAGAAATACCTACGTTTTGATGTATAATTTGTGGGGGTTGAGTGGAAATTGAGCGAGTAGCAAGAAGTTGTTCAGACATGAAGAGAAAATTCAGAAAGGACGAGTGCACACTCTGAGTTAATTGCATAGCAACCATAGCAACGCATGTATTTTCTGAAAAATCACAATTTTGCAACTGAAAACTTAAAGAGGTATAAAATTAAAATGGTAGAAGATCTGAAAAAGCTGAATCAGACAGGAATAGCCCAATAATCTGAGAACATTTTAAAGTTTGAATGGAGTTTCTAGGTGAAAGTATGACAAAGTAGTTAAGTTTCAAAGACAAGCAAGTTTTAGCAGAATTGTGGAAGTTTCCCATTCATTTCAATGGGACAAATTAAAGGAAAAAAGTGTAATATTTTAAAAAGTATAACAGTAATAAACACCAAAAGTCATTGCCGGAAAGAGCAGAAAGAGCAGAACAGTATAGAGTTTGAACTGAGAAAATCGGCAGAAAACTGTGGAAGTAGTTAAGTGCCAAAAAGTGTACGGAAGCAACTAGAAGAATAATAAAGAATAAAGAGAAACAGGAAAACAATAGTGTGGAAGCCCTTTAGGGCATCCACACAATAACTAGAAAAATTTGCATTTCCTGCGAAAATGCTGTGTGGATGCCTTAACGCTGAAGTTTCCTGCTGAAAAAGCTGAAAAAGTTGAAAACTTGCAAAAAGTTATATGGCGGTGAAGAAACTGAAAATTCTGCTGAAAACAGGTGAAGAAGCAGAAAATGTTTGCTGAAAAGTGGTGAAAAGCCAAAAACTTCTACTGAAAGGGGTAAAGACAGAGAAATTTTTGCTGAAAAAAAACATTGCCCTAAGCAGGATTCGAACCTGGCCTTCCTGGTCCTAAGGCAGCAACTCATCTCACTGAGCCAAAGTTATTCTGACAAAGAGGAGGTGGAGAGACTGACAATTCTGCTTAAATGAGCAGAAGCTGCTGAGAATTGTGCTGATAAGAGGTGAAAAGGCTGAAAATTTTGCAGAAAAGAGGTAAATCAGCAGAATTTCTGCAGAAAAGAGGCAGAACAAAAGAGAGAACTGAAAACAGGTTTTGCCATGACCGGGATTTGAACCTGGCCCTTCTCGTCTCAAGGTAGCTGCTCATCTCACTGAACCAAACTCTTTCTCTCAAAAACAAGATATGGAGAAACTGACAATTTTGCTAAATGAGCAGAAGCTACTGAGAATTGTGCTGAGAAGAAGTGAAAAGGCTGAAAATTTTGCAGAAAAGAGGTGCATCAGGAGAATTTGGGCTGAAAAGGGGTGAAAATTCTGCTGAAAAGAGTTCAATCAGCAGAATTTCTGCTGAAAAGAGTTCTGCAGAACTCTTTTCAGAATTCTGCTGAAAAGATGTTTTTGCTGAAAATAGCTGAAAAAGCTGGGATTTGTGCTGAAAAGTGGTGAAAAAAACTGAAAATTGTGCTGAAAAGGGGTGAAAAAGCTTAAATTTGTGTTGAAAAGAGTTTAAAAAAGTTTAACTGTTAACTGAAAGAAATGTTGCCATAAGCGGGATTTGAACCCGGGCCTCCCAGTCTGAGAACGGATGCTCATCTCACTGAGCTAAAACACAGGTCAACCCGGCAAGGAAAATCTGTGAGGCCACTGATAATATGGCAGAAATGGGCAAAAAATATTGCAAAAAAAATTCAATATCTCAAAAAGTATAGAGGTTATGAGCACCAAAAGTCATAGCCGGCATTAGCAGAAAGAGCAGAATTTTTTTAAAGTCTGAATATAGTATTTATACTATAACATAGTATTTCTTCTAAATCATAATATTTGAACCAAATGATAGTATTTCTGCCAAATCACAGTATTTCTGGTAAATCACAGTGTTTGTGCCAAATCACAGTATTTGTACCAAATCATACCACTTGTGACAAATCATAGTGTTAGCTGAATCTGTGCTAAAACACAGTATTATTAGTATTTATACTAAATAATATTTTTTCTTACAAATCATACAATTTGTGCTGAAACATTGATTTATGTATGATTTATGATTTAGCAGAAACACTGGGACTTGGTAGAAATACTATGATTTACATGAAATACTATGCTTTGGAACAAATTCCATGATTTGGCAGAAATACTATGAGCAGTAATAATATAACATAGCAGAAATACTATTATTTGGGTGAATGCTATTGTTTGGCACAAACACTATGATTTAGCACTGTACAGAATGGTGTACGTCAGTTTAATGCTGGGTGGTGCTGCAATAGTAGCTATCCTCGGTCAGAAGGAGAGGCTGGCATCCAGGGATTAGATTACCACAGGTGGAGTTTATTGGCAGTCAGATGGATGTTACAGGGAGATATGGCATACAGTAGGAGGATGTGGAGGGGTGATATGGTGTGGTTTCTATGATTGAGAACAGGGTATACATTACAACATGAATACGGATTAAAGATTAAAGAAACTGGCAACAAATTCCTCCACTACAAACCAGTCTGATACCACTTCTTGCAGTGTTCACATTTACTAAGGCACTATCAAAAGGCATCACAAGAGGGCACTCCAACACAAGAGATGACCTATGTACACTGATGCACTTAGTAACAGTCAGCCTCCTGCTTCGCCACTACGTAATACAGCGATATTACAGTGTACAAATTCACATAAATATGATTTGGCAGAAATACTAAACTTTGGCACAAATACTATAATTGAGTACAAGTACTCTAAGATAACAGAAATACTATGATTTAGCAGAAATACAATGTTTTTGCAGAAACACTGTAATTTCACTCAAATACTATGAGATAGCAGTAATACTATGATTTGGCAGAAATGCTACGTTTTAGTACAAATACTATGACAAAGCAGAAATACTATCACTTAGAAGTAATACTATCACAAAAGGGATTCCTCAAAATACTATGAAATTGCAGTAATTCTATGATTTGGCAGAAATACGGTACTTCATACAAATACAATGCTTTGGTACAAATACTATATTTTGGTTTGAATACTATGATTTGCAACAAATACTATGATTTGGCACGAGTAGTATGATTTAGTACAAATACTACGAATTGGCAGAAATACTGTGACTTAGTAGTAATACTATAATATAACAGATATACTGTTATGCTGCAGACAGTCTATGTTTCAAACCTAGCCCTCCTGGGCTCAAGGCGGCTACTCATGTCACTGTGCCAAACTGACTCTCACAAGGAAGGAGATGGAGAGACTGACAATTATGGTGAAATGAGCAGAAGCTGCTGAGAATTGTGCTCATAAGAGGTAAAAGGGCTGAAAATTTTGCAGAAAAGAGGTAAATCAGCAGAATTTCTGCAGAAAAGAGGGAAAGAAGCAGAACATTGCGCTGAAAAGAGGTGAATGAGCAGAATTTCTGCTGAAAAGAGGCAGAACAACCTGGTTCTGCTCAAATTCACCAATCAGAGGTACTGCTTCTGTCTGCTTCATCAGGCTGTGTACTTGTATGTATTTCTGCCATGTAGTGTTGACAAGAAGCTGAGGTCCGTATTAGACAAACTGCTAACATCATAAAACTTTGCAGAATTGTAATAAATTAGCAATATAAATTACAGGTCTGTGATAGTGTATAAATTTGTAGTGAAAAAAAAACATGTGGACCAAGGTGGAATTGAACCCACGACCTTTGGGCTGCAGACCTGTGTCATTACCAAATGCGCCACTGGCAAAGAGAGCCAGTGCCTGGAAAACAGGGAGATGAGCAGTCAGAATTAGATCGCGGTGAGAGGCGTAAAGCGCCGTTTTCTGGAGTTACAAAATGTCGTGTAACTCAAAAACTAGGTGGGATAGAAGCACAATTCCTTTACTGGGTGAATCAGCAGAATTTCATGAACTTTGACTGCGATAGCTCTTTGTACCTCCGTCGCGGAGATATGATGAGAGAAGAAACGGCTTCATTTTAAGAGTTTGAAAACAAACGTAATTTATGGCTCATGAGTTTGAAAACAAACGTAATTTATGGCTCAACAGTAAGATGACAGTAAAAACTGCTCCAACCGTGAGTGTCAGCAGTGTCTGAAGATGAATTGGCACAAGCCTCTCGTCTTAACTTTGCTTTATTAAAATTATTGTGGCATGCAGATGAATCTTGCAAAGAAGCTCACAGGGAGAGATTGAGCCTGTATTTCCATCCCAAGCTGGTAGGGGGAGTTTTTTATTGAACATACTTGCTTGTGCCACAATGTGCTTCAAGGGTCAATAACAGCATAACAGAACTCACTTATGGTACTGCATTCTTCCTATAAAACAATAACTGTCAGTGACTTTGTACCGTAGTATAAACACAACATTCAAGACAACAGTTAAAAGTAACGTAACCATAAACAATGAAACAAGAACATCTAAAATGCAGCACATGTCCCAAGGCATGATGGGAGAGAACTAGCTGTTCCCCCAACACGCCACATTATTTATGATTTATGATTTGGCAGAAACACTGGGACTTGGTATAAATACTATGATTTACATGAAATACTTTGACTTAGCAGAAATCTAGCAAAAAGCACTACAGCATAGCAGAAATTCTATGATTGAGCAGAATTACTAGGATTTAGCACAAACACTATGATTTGTCTAAAAAAAACCCTTTATTTTGCAGTTATATTGTGATTTGGCAGAAATACTATGCTTTGGAACAAATACCAAGATTTGGCAGAAATACTATGAGCAGTAATAATATAACATAGCAGAAATACTGTTATTTTGTGGAAATACTATGCTTTGGCACAAATACCATGATTTGGCCAAAATACTATGATTCAGCAGAAATACTAAGATGTAGTAGAAGTACTTTGATTTAACAGAAATACTATTATGGAGGAGTAATACTTTAACATGGGAGAAATATTGATACAGACACACAAACATACACATACACAGAGCCTAAAGGGAACAGTGGCTGTTAAGAGTCTGGGCTTGGTATATCTAGGTCAGTTAAATTAGCTGCACCTGCTGTAATCAGCCCTTACACACACAGACACAGAGAGAGGTATAAGTTTTCTGCAGTGTATTTCTTACATTCACATTCAGGATTCCCCTCGAACCTCTTGGTCTCAAGGCAGCTACTCATCTCACTGAGCCAAAGTCATTCTCACAAAAAAGAGGTAGATAGACTGACAATTGTGCTGAAATTATCAGAAGCTGCTGAGAACTGTGCTGATAAGAGGCAAAAAGGATGAAAATTTTGCAGAAAAGAGGTGAATCAGCAGAATTTCTGCAGAAAAGAGGCAAAGAAGCAGAACGTTGCGCTGAAAAGAGGTGAATCAGCAGAGTTTCTGCTGAAAAGAGGTTTTTTTTTCTGAAAACAGCCAAAAAAGCTGGAATTTGTGCTGAAAAGGGGTGAAAAAAATGAAAATTTTGCTGAAAAGAGGTGAAGAAGCTAAAGTATACCAAATCAAAGTATTTGTGCCAAAACATGGTATTTCTGCCATATTGTGGTATTTGCGCCACAAAAGTTACTACATTACAACATGAATACGGATTAAAGATGAAAGAAACTGGCAACAAATTCCTCCACTACAAACCAGTCTGATACCACTTCTTTGCAGTGTTCACGTTTACTAAGGCACTACCCAAAAGGCACCACAAGAGGGCACTCCAACACAAGAGATGACCTATGTACACTGATGCACTTAGTAACAGTCAGCCTCCTACTTAGCCACTACGTAATACAGCGATATTACAGTGTACAAATTCACATAAATTTGCAGGGGGAACAAACAAAGCAGGAACAAGCCCAAAACAATCAAATAACTGTGCTGCCATAGCTATCGCTAACTAGCACATAAAGGTAACTAAAACCAATACACACAAGTAGCAGGGTAAACATCTTAAGCATGGAACATTAACTCACGTTTATGTGACACACACCATCCCCAACAAATACAGGATGGGCTATTTGCTCCCCTTCCCAGCAGCTCTCTCCTCAATTGTTAGCCCAGGAACGAAGGAAGACCATCTAGCTCAGAAGTCCCATGAATTCCCTCACTGCTCAGAGGCTGCTGGGTAATGTAGCTCACACTAACACAGGTTTTTCTACAAGCACAAAAACTATAACATAGCAGAAATACTGTGATTTTGTTGAAATACTATGCTTTAGGACAAATACTATGATTTGGCAGAAATACTATGTTTTAGGACATATACTATGATTTGGCTCAAATACTATGATATAGCAGCAATACTATGTTTTGGTACAAATGCTGTGCTTAGGCACAAATATTATGATTTGGCAGACACTATGATTTAGCAGAGATAATATGATTTGGCAGAAATACTAAACTTTGGCACAAATACTATAATTGAGTGCAAGTACTTTAAAATAACAGAAATACTATGATTTAGCAGAAATACAATGTTTTTGCAGAAACACTGTAATTTCACTCAAAGACTTTGAAATAGCCGTAATACTATGATTTGGCAGAACATAACAGAAATTCTACGACTTAGTAGTAATACTATAACATAACAGAAATATTAATTGGGCACAAATACTATAATTTGGCACAAGTACCATGTTTTGGCAAAATCCCATAATTTGGCACAAATACTATGATTTGGCAGACACTATGATTTAGCAGATATAATATCATTTGGCAGAAATACTAAACTTTGGCACAAATACAATAATTGAGTACTTTAAGATGAGAGAAATACTATGATTTAGCAGAAATACAATGTTTTTGCAGAAACACTGTAATTTCACTCAAATACTATGAAATAGCAGTAATACTATGATTTGGCAGAAATACTATGTTTCAGTACAAATACTATGACAAAGCAGAAATACTATGACTTAGAAGTAATACTATAACAAAAGGGATTCCTCAAAATACTATGAAATTGCAGTAATTCTATGATTTGGCAGAAATACTGTACTTCGTACAAATACAATGCTTTAGTACAAATACTATATTTTGATTTCAGTACTATGATTTGGCACGAGTAGTATGATTTAGTACAAATACTACGAATTGGCAGAAATACTGTGACTTAGTAGTAATACTATAACATAACAGATATACTATGATTTTGCAGACAGTCTATGTTTTTGCACAACTAGCACAATATGGCAGAAATACTATGTTTCAGTACAAATACTACGATTTGGCAATAATACTGGGTTTTAGCACAACTACTGAGATTTGGGTGAAATACTATGATTTAGCAGAAATACTATGACTTCGTACAAATACAATGTTTTGGTTCAAATAATATGATTTGCAAAAAATACTATGATTTGGTAGAAGTACCATGATTTAGTACAAATACTACAATTTCGCTCAAATACTATGAAATTGCAGTGATACTATGATTTTGAAGGAATACTATGATTTGGTAGAAATACTATGCCTTAGTAGTAATACTATAACATAGCAGATATAATGTGATTTTGCAGACATAGTATGTTTTTGCACAAATACTACGATTTTGCTCAAATACTATGGAATTGCAGTAATACTATGATTTGGAATACTATGATTTGGTAGGAATACTATGCCTTAGTAGTAATACTATAACATAACAGATATACTATGATTTTGCAGAAATTCTATGTTTTTGCACAAATACTACAACAACTACTACTACAAATACTACAAGAAATACTATGTTTGGGCAGTAATACTATTATTTGCTATAAATACTATTATTTGGCACATATACTATAATCAGCAGATATACTATAACCAGAGCGTTCTCACTCCCGGGGCGTAGCATGGCGACGTTTTGTCACGTCCCGCGGCGTTCGTGAGGAACGCGAAAGGTGACCTTCTGCGTTCTGATGGTACGCCCCGGGTTATGGCTGAATTCCAGTGGTATGACGGTTCCGTGGTAATATACGTTCCAGCCATGTCTTCCAGCCCTAAACCTAACCTTATCCCTAACCCTAACCCTATTCCTAACCTTAACCAGCACAGAAATGGCATGAAATAGTGTTTTGTAAAGCGATTTGAAGAAAATGAACGAACATGTGTAGATAGAGTCCCAACGGTTCTCATGTTTTCTCATTTTTCCGATCTCGTCATGTAGGAACGTGTTGGGTACCCGAAAGCGTAAAATGTTGACGATTTGTCACATAGCGTAAAATATTACGCTTAGGGAGTGAGAACGCGTTGCTATAACATAACAGAAATTCTACGACTTAGTAGTAACACTATAATATAACAGAAATTTTAACTGGGCACAAATAACATGATTTGGCACAAATTTGGCAAAAAGATACCATGATTTGGCACAAATACGATCATATTGCAGAAATACTATGATTGGGTACAAATACTATGTTTTAGCACAAAAAATATGTTTTGGCTCAAAAACTTTTATTTTGCAGTTATACTATGATTTGGAAGAAAAACTATGCTTTGGAACAAATACCATGATTTGGCAGAAATACTATGAGCAGTAAAAATATAACATAGCAGAAATACTATTATTTGGGTGAATGCTATTGTTTGACACAAACACTATGATTTAGCACTGTACAGAATGGTGTACGTCAGTTTAATGCTGGGTGGTGCTGCAATAGTAGCTATCCTCGGTCAGAAGGAGAGGCTGGCATCCAGGGATTAGATTTCCACAGGTGGAGTTTATTGGCAGTCAGATGGATGTTACAGGGAGATATGGCATACAGTAGGAGGATGTGGAGGGGTGATATGGTGTGGTTTCTATGATTAAGAACAGGGTATACATTACAACATGAATACGGATTAAAGATTAAAGAAACTGGCAACAAATTCCTCCACTACAAACCAGTCTGATACCACTTCTTGCAGTGTTCACATTTACTAAGGCACTACCCAAAAGGCGTCACAAGAGGGCACTCCAACACAAGAGATGACCTATGTACACTGATGCACTTAGTAACAGTCAACCTCCTACTTAGCCACTACGTAATACAGCGATATTACAGTGTACAAATTCACATAAATATGATTTGGCAGAAATACTAAACTTTGGCACAAATACTATAATTGAGTACAAGTACTCTAAGATAACAGAAATACTATGATTTAGCAGAAATACAATGTTTTTGCAGAAACACTGTAATTTCACTCAAATACTATGAGATAGCAGTAATACTATGATTTGGCAGAAATGCTACGTTTTAGTACAAATACTATGACAAAGCAGAAATACTATGACTTAGAAGTAATACTATAACAAAAGGGATTCCTCAAAATACTATGAAATTGCAGTAATTCTATGATTTGGCAGAAATACGGTACTTCATACAAATACAATGCTTTGGTACAAATACTATATTTTGGTTTGAATACTATGATTTGCAACAAATACTATGATTTGGCACGAGTAGTATGATTTAGTACAAATACTACGAATTGGCAGAAATACTGTGACTTAGTAGTAATACTATAACATAACAGATATACTGTTATGTTGCAGACAGTCTATGTTTTTGCACAAATACCACAATATGGCAGAAATACTATGTTTTAGCACAAATACTATGATTTGGTATAAATACTATGTATTGGCACATATACCTTATTCAGCAGATATACTATAACATAACAGAAATTCTACGACATAGTAGTAATACTATAACATAACAGAAATATTAATTGGGCACAAATACTATAATTTGGCACAAGTACCATGTTTTGGCAAAATCCCATAATTTGGCACAAATACTATGATATGGCAGAAATAGTATGATTGGGTACAAATACTATGATTGGGCAGAAATACTATGATTGGGTACAAATACTATGATTTAGCAGAAATACTATGTTTTAACATAAATAATATCTTTTGACAGAAATTTCTGCTAAAAGGTACTATTTCTGCTTTTTAGCAGAAATACTGCAATTTTGTATAAATACTATGATTTGGGATAAATACTATGATTTGGCAGATATACTGTATTCAGCAAATATGCTATAACATAACAGACATTCCTCCACTTAGTAGTAATACTATAACATAAAATAAATATTATGGTTTTGCCCCAAAACCATGATTTGGCACAAACACCATGAATTTTCAAAAATACTATGATTTAGCAGAAATACTATGATTGAGCAGAAGTACTAAGATGTAGTAGAAGTACTTTGATGTAGCACAAATACTATTATGGAGGAGTAATACTTTAACATGGGAGAATTATTGAGACACACACACACATACACAGAGAGCAAAGTGTACAGGGGCTGTTAAGAGTCTGGGCTTGGTATATCTAGGTCAGCTAAATTGGCTGCACCTGCTGTAATCAGCACTTACACACACACAGACACAGAGAGAGCTATGGCTTTTCTTCAGTGTATTTCTCACATTCAGGATTCCCCTTGAACAAATGGCCATAATTTCCTAACCGTAGGAGCTAGAACGCTCATTCTGACACCGTTTTGTTCAGAAGAGATGGGGGAATCTGCAGGTCTTCATAAATCAGAGATAAAATATAAATTATTGAAGATTTATGACTTGTAATACACTGTAACTGAGTAGAGGCGAAGCAAAACTGCCTTGACTTGCCCTCAAACAACGTTTTGTAACTCTGAATCTTTATGGAGCATCAAAATCATTCTTTCACCGTAAGAAACAGCACGCTTTGGTGAACAGTCATGGAAATTTTCAGGTCTCTGTGGAAATCCATCAAAAAGATCTGACGAGAGAAAAAAGTGCCTCATTTCCAGAGTCTGAAATCTGAAGAAATCTGAGCGAGGGACAAATTTCCTATCCTCAAACAAGTATAATTCATGGCCAAACGGTAATAGCTGAGAAAAAACTTCTTGAATTGTGAGCATCAGGAGTGTCTGAAGATATATTGGCACAAGCCTCATGTCTCAACTTTGTTTCGTTAAGGAGATATGACGATTTGAAAATGCTTCTCATTAGAGAAATCCAGCGCTGATTTTGAAGAAACTCTCCATTGAGTTTCTATGGAGAGTTTTCAGACTTTGTGTTACTCTGAGGAGATTTGCAAAAAATCTATAAGTCCCACAAGAATGATAGTGACATTTTCTGAAAGCCAGCAAAAATACCTACGTTTTGATGTATAATTTGTGGGAGTTGAGTGGAAATTGAGCGAGTAGCAAGAAGTTGTTCAGACATGAAGAGAAAATTCAGAATAGACGAGTGTACACTCTGAGTTAATTGCATAGCAACCATAACAACGCATGTATTTTCTGAAAAATCACAATTTTGCAACTCAAAACTTAAAGAGGTATAAGATTAAAATGGTAGAAGATCTGAAAAAGCTGAATCAGACAGGAATAGCCCAATAATCTGAGAACATTTTAAAGTTTGAATGGAGTTTCTAGGTGAAAGTATGACAAAGTAGTTAAGTTTGAAAAACAAGCAAGTTTTAGCAGAATTGTGGAAGTTTTCCATTCATTTCAATGGGACAAATTAAAGGAAAAAAGTGTAATATTTTAAAAAGTATAAGAGTAATAAACACCAAAAGTCATTGCCGGAAAGAGCAGAAAGAGCAGAACAGTATAGAGTTTGAACTGAGAAAATCGGCTGAAAACTGAGGAAGTAGTTAAGTGCCAAAAAGTGTACGGAAGCAACTAGAAGAATAATAATAACTAGAAAAATTTGCATTTCCTGCGAAAATGCTGTGTGGATGCCTTAACGCTGAAGCTGTCTGCTGAAAAGCTGAAAAAGATGAAAAGTTGCAAAAAGTTGTATGGTGGTGAAAAAAAAATGTTGCTCTGTGCAGGATTCGAACCTGGCCCTTCTGGGCTCAAAGCAGCTACTCATCTCACTGAGCCAAAGTCATTCTCGCAAAGAAGAGGTGGAGAGACGGACAATTTTGCTGTAATTAGCAGAAGCTGCTGAGAATTGTGCTGATAAGAGGTGAAAAGGCTGAAAATTTTGCAGAAAAGAGGTGAATCAGCAGAATTTCTGCTGAAAAGAGGTGAAAAAGCAGAAAATTGCAATGAAAAGAGATGAATCAGCAGAATTTCTGCTCAAAAGAGTTTTTTCTGAAAACAGCTGAGATTTGTGCTAATAAGAGGTGAAAAGGCTGAAAATTTTGCAGAAGAGGTGAATAAGCAGAATTTCGGCTGAAAAGAGTTCTGCAGAACTTTTCAGAATTCTGCTTAAAAGATGTTTTTGCTGAAAATAGCTGAAAAAGCTGGGATTTGTGCTGAAAAGTGGTGAAAAAACTGAAAATTCGGCTGAAAACGGGTTATAAAGCTTAAATTTGTGTTGAAAAGAGTAAAAAAAGTTTAACTGTTAACTGAAAGAAATGTTGCCATAAGCAGGATTTGAACCCGGGCCTCCCAGTCTGAGAACGGACGCTCATCTCACTGAGCTAAAACACAGGTCAACCCGGCAAGGAAAATCAGTGAGGCCACTGATGATATGGCAGAAATGGGCAAAAAATATTGCAAAAAAAATTCAATATCTCAAAAAGTATAGCAGTTATGAGCACCAAAAGTCATAGCTGGAAAGAGCAGAAAGAGCAGAATTTTTTAAGATTTGAACGGTGAAAATCGGCTGAAAACTGAGGCAGTAGTTAAGCGCCGAAAAACGTACGGAAGCAACTTGCAGATGAAGAATAATAAAGATAAAGAATAAAGAGAAACAGGAACTCAATAGTGTGGAAGCCCTTGAGGGCATCCACACAATAAAGAACTAGAAAAATTTGCATTTCCTGTGAAAATGCTGTGTGGATGCCTTAACGCTGAAGCTGTCTGCTGAAAAGCTGAAAAAGCTGAGAAGTTGCAAAAAGTTGTATGGTGGTGAAAAAAGAATGTCACCCTGAGCAGGATTCGAACCTGGCCCTACCAGGTGCAAAGCAGCTACTCATCTCACTGTGCCAAATTCACTCTCACAAGATAAGAGATGGAGAGACTGACAATTATGGTGAAATGAGCAGAAACTGCTGAGAATTGCACTGATAAGAGGTGAAATGGTTGAAAATTTTGCAGAAAAGAGGTGAATCAGCAGAATTTCTGCTGAAAAGAGGTGAAAAAGCAGAAAATTGCAATGAAAAGAGATGAATCAGCAGAATTTCTGCTCAAAAGAGTTTTTTCTGAAAACAGCTGAGATCTGTGCTAATAAGAGGTGAAAAGGGTGAAAATTTTGCAGAAGAGGTCAATAAGCAGAATTTCGGCTGAAAAGAGGTGAAAATTCTGCTGAAAAGAGTTCAATCAGCAGAATTTCTGCTGAAAAGAGTTCTGCAGAACTTTTCAGAATTCTGCTGAAAAGATGTTTTTGCTGAAAATAGCTGAAAAAGCTGGGATTTGTGCTGAAAAGTGGTGAAAAAACTGAAGATTCTGCTGAAAACGGGTTATAAAGCTGAAATTTGTGTTGAAAAGAGTAAAAAAAGTTTAACTGTTAACTGAAAGAAATGTTGCCATAAGCGGGATTTGAACCCGGGCCTCCCAGTCTGAGAACGGCTGCTCATCTCACTGAGCTAAAACACAGGTCAACCCGGCAAGGAAAATCAGTGAGGCCACTGATAATATGGCAGAAATGGGCAAAAAATATTGCAAAAAAAATTCAATATCTCAAAAAGTATAGAAGTTATGAGCACCAAAAGTCATTGCCGGAAAGAGCAGAAAGAGCAGAATTTTTTAAAGTTTGAATGGCGAAAATCGGTTAAGAACTGAGGGAGTAGTTAAGTGCCAAAAAGTGTACGGAAGCAACTAGAAGAATAATAATAACTAGAAAAATTTGCATTTCCTGCGAAAATGCTGTGTGGATGCCTTAATGCTGAAGCTGTCTGCTGAAAAGCTGAAAAAGATGAAAAGTTGCAAAAAGTTGTATGGTGGTGAAAAAAAAATGTTGCCTTGAGCAGGATTCAAACCCCGCCCTCTTAGTCTCAAGGCGACTACTCATCTCACTAAGCCAAAGTCACTCTCAATTACTCAAACTCATTCTCACAAGGAAAGAGATGGAGAGACTGACAATTTTGCTGAAATGAGCAGAAGCTGCTGAGAATTGTGCTGGTAAGAGGAGAAAAGGCTGAAAATTTTGCAGAAAAGAGGTGAATCAGCAGAATTTCTGCTGAAAAGAGGTAAAGAAGCAAAAACTTGCGCTGAAAAGAGATGAATCAGCAGAATTTCTGCTCAAAAGAGTTTAAGAAGCAGAAAGTTGCGCTGAAAAGAGATGAATCAGCAGAATTTCTGCTTAAAAGAGTTTTTCCTGAAAACAGCTGAGATTTGTGCTAATAAGAGGTGAAAAGGCTGAAAATTTTGCAGAAGAGGTGAACAAGCAGAATTTGGGCTGAAAAGAGGTGAAAATTCTGCTGAAAACAGTTCAATCAGCAGAATTTCTGCTGAAAAGTGTTCTGCAGAACTCTTTTCAGAATTCTGCTGAAAAGATGTTTTTGCTGAAAATAGCTGAAAAAGCTGGGAAACTGAAAATTTTGCTGAAAAGGGGTGAAAAAGCTGAAACTTAGTTAAAAAAGTTTCTCTGCGTAAAACAGGTTTCTGCTTAAAACAGCTAAAAAGTTGAGATTTGTGCTGAAAACAGGTGTTCAAATCCCATGACCAGGATTTGAACCTGGTCCTTCTGGTCTCAAGGAAGCTACTCATCTCACTGAACTAAACTTGTTCCGACAAACACAAGGGATGGAGAAACTGACAATTTTGCTAAATGAGCAGAAGCTGCTGAGTTCTGTGCTGAGAAGATGTGAAAAGCTGAAAAATTTGCAGAAAAGAGGTGAATCAGCAGAATTTCTGCAGAAAAGATGGAAAGAAGAAGAACATTGCGCTGAAAAGAGGTAAATCAGCAGAATTTCTGCTGAAAAGACGGAAAGAAGCAATCACAGTAGCTGCTCATCTCACTGAGCCAAAGCAGTTCTTGTCCCACCAAGAGATATGATGAGAAAAAATATGCAGGGGGGGGCGAAGAAGCTGAATTGTTGTGAAAAGAGGTGAAAAAGCTGAAATTCTTCTGAAAGAGCAGAACAGGCTGAAAATTTTCAGCTACTCATTGAGCCAAACTGGTTCTCACATAACTGAAAAAAGGTGAAAAAGCTGAAAATTCTGATAAAAACATCAGAAGTGGCTGACATTTGTGCTGATAAGAGGTGAAAACACAAACTTTCTGCTGAAAAGAGGCAGAACAACCTGGTTCTGCTCAATTTCACCAATCAGAGGTACTGCTTCTGTCTGCTTCATCAGGCTGTGTACTTGTTTCTGCCATGGAGCGTTAAAGAGGAATCTGAGGTCCAAATTAGAAAAGCTGCTAAAATCATAAAACTTTGCAGAATTGTAATAAATTAGCAATATAAATTACAGGTCTGTGATAGTGTATAAATTTGAAGTGAAAAAAAAAAACGTGGACCAAGGTGGATTTGAACCCACGACCTTTGGGCTGCAGACCCGTGTCATTACCAATTGCGCCACCTGGAAAGGGGGGGGGGGGTACCCGAAAACCAGATTGATAACCAGTCAGAAATAGATCGCGGTGAGAGGTGAAAAACGCCGTTTTTTGGAGTTACAAAACGTCGTGTAACTCAAAAACTAGGAGGGCTAGCAGCATAATTCTTGTACTGGGTGAATCAGCGGACTTTGGTGTACTTTGACTGCGATTTTCATTGCTCTTTCTACCTCCATCGCGGAGATATGACGAGAGAAGAAACGGCTTCATTTTCGGAGTTTGAAAAGTGAGAGGAGGACAGATTTCCACCCCTCAAACAAACGTAATTTATGGCTCAACAGTAAGATGACAGTAAAAACTGCTCACACCATGACTGTCAGCAGTGTCTGAAGATAAATTACCAGCATGCAGATGAATCTTACAAAGAAGTTCAGAGGGAGAGACTGAACTTGTATTTCCACCCCAAGCTGGTAGGAGATGCTCTTTATTAAACACTTGCTTGTGCTACAATGTGCTTCAAGGGTCAATAACAGCATAACAGAACTCACTTATGGTACTGCATTCTTCCTATAAAACAATAACTGTCAGTGACTTTGTACCGTAGTATAAACACAACATTCAAGACAACAGTTAAAAGTAACGTAACCATAAACAATGAAACAAGAACATCTAAACAGCAGCACATGTCCCAAGGCATGATGGGAGAGAACTAGCTGTTCCACCAACACGCCACATTATTGTGTGGATGCTGGAGGCATCCACACTATTGAGTTCCTGTTTCTCTTTATTATGTGTGCCTATGCCAAGAGGCACACATATTACTATTCGTCGGATTTATTATTATGTGTGCCTATGCCAAGAGGCACACATATTACTATTCCTCGGATTTATTATTATTATTCTTCAGTTTCCGCCTGAAATTTTGCAGCGAATCTCGCCCCGCAGTTTTCAGACAAGCTTCATATATGTTACCTCATTTTGTGCGGCTGGATCTGGAATGGTGTGCTATGACTTTTGGTGTTTATGACTATTATAGTTTTTGAAATATTAATATTTTAGTGAAAATTTTCCCGCGCTCCTCTGCCAAACAGTTTTGACAATAGGGTTACATATGTTAGATCATTTTGTGCGGCTGGAGCTGGACTACTATGGTACGACTTTTGGTGTTCATGACTTTTATAGTTTTTTAAATATTAATATTTTAGTGCAAATTTAGAAAGATTCTACTTTTGGCGCCATAGAAACAGACTTCATTTGTGGTGTCTTGGCTCTCTCTAGTGGTATACCCGGAGTAGTACAGGCGAAAAGATCTATCCTTGGCCCAAAACTCCATATCCCACAATTCATAGCACGCCTCTACAGAGGCCTCTACCGAGTCAAACAATGGCGGCCACCACTTCGTTTTCTATGTCTTTTATTCGTGTTTCTAGGTCACAAACTAAACTTTTAAGACATTTTCAGGCGAGAATATAGGTGTGTAAACTTCAAATATCTGCTCGTTTTATCAAGACATCCCATATTAGCAAGAGTTGTCTTATGTGTTGCTGATAGCCAGCCGGCTAGCATAGCGCCGCTAGCATAGCTAGCTAGCGCTGCTAGCGACCCTCAAAGCACCCAGGCTGGGCTTATAGTGACGCGGCTAAAATTTGTTGCAACACCCGATCGCTCGCCAAGTCTGTGTTTTAGCTGGACTCATTTTTCGCTTATATGGGCCGATGATGGTGGTCGATGTGGAAAAAATAACTGAGTTGTTTGGTGGTGGAGCTAGCCGGAGCTACAACAGAGGGCAGCTATCCACCGGTGTGTGACAGAAAGGACATCCCGCGAACCACACATAGGAGGTGGGGCAGGCCACCGCCGATCGACCGGTGGTTGCTAACCTGGAGGTCAATCGTGGATCAGGGAAAGCGAAGGTGGTTGCTAACCTGGAGGTCAATCGTGGATCAGGGAAAGCGAAGGCAGGAGCTGAGGGGTGAACTGAATTTCAGGTAAGAAGTTATGAACTGCACTCTATTTGGGTCAGATATAAACAGAGTTTAGGTGTAGTTTATTTTCGTTGTGCTGACCTTTTACAATCGTACTGCATGCTAGCTAGCACGACAGCTGTGTGCGCGGTAAGTTACTGATGTTGAACTTTATTATATTCATAAGGGTTGGTTCGTCAGAGTTGCCGTACAAACGGAATCGTCCCACATTCAGAGAAAACATTACGATTTATTCTGTCGTTACGAAGCCTCCCCTGTCATTCTCTCGCCAGTTGCAACTTCACTCATGAAACTGATCAACGATCGGCTTTTCGCTCTTGTTTATCGCGCTAAAGAACAGCAGCACGTTTAAGCTTGATCAGCTGTTGTTAGAATTCATTTGATTTTAATTTCTAGCAGCTCCTTCAGTGGGAGACTGCGGCACCCACGGTGTGGGATGGAGAGATTTCGCAGGTCTTTCCTCCCCACTGCTGTCAGACTCCACAACAAAGACTTTAACTGATCAAACACACACATGTGCAATAACACTAAGTGCAATAATCTTCCTGGCATCGTTGTATTTTTTACTCAGTTGTATATAGCATTTGTATTCTATTTTTATCTTATTGTATATTTTATTCTATTTTATTCTACTGTATATAGTATTTTATTTTATTCTATTCTGTACAGTTGTGTACTGTATTTATTCTTATTTTATTTTATTCTAATTTTTGCTTCATAACTTTTGCACTGTCCACTTCCTGCTGTGACAAAACAAATTTCCCACATGTGGGACTAATAAAGGTTATCTTATCTTATCTTAGTATCAGCTGATGTTTGCTGGGGCACAGCTGTAGAAGCGGCTGGTCCAAACCAGGAGATGTCCTTACTGAATCATCAGAGCTGAACTGGTGATGGAGAAACAGGTTTACCCTTTAGGTGACATGAATGAGTTGAAGGGAAGTTATGAACTGTTTCTGACAGACAAATATACACCAAGCTCCTGTTTTTGTGTAGCTGACAGCTGGTAACTGTGCAGGGGCGGATCTAGCAAAGCTTTTGCCAGGGGGCCAGGTAGGGCATTAACAGGGAAAGGGGGACACAAAGATATACTTTTCTTTCTTACTCTCATATAAAATATTTAGCTTTTTATTAAATAGTTATCTGCATCTTACAACCACAGTTTGTATAATAATACACAAGATTGGCTGTAGACCATTCTTAATCATTCAGAACACTGTGTAAAAATAACAAAAAACAAAAGTGAATGCATGTGTGAAAAGTGGTCCATAATGTAATGCTTCAAAGCGTGTTCATGCAAACATTGTCGGGTCTGCCGTGGTACAATGGGACTTCTGCTCATGAACCTGTGTGCACAGCGTCTGCAAATCGGCGCTGTACAAAGTAACTTCATCTTTACACAAAACTGTAAGCTGTCATCTGTGAAGCGTGAGCGGTGTTTGTTTTACCATAGTTCATGGTGGAGAATGGCTGCTCTTCTGAGTTTTGCTCTCTGTAGCTGTATGAATGGCAAACTACAGTGATTAGCAGCGGCATAGGCACACATAAAATTTCTTCTGAAATTTTCGCTTTCTAGTTATGTGTGCCTATGCCAAGAGGCACACATATTACTATTCCTCGGATTTATTATTATTATTATTATTATTATGTGTGCCTATGACAAGAGGCACACATATTACTATTCGTCGGATTTATTATTATTATGTGTGCCTATGACAAGAGGCACACATATTACTATTCCTCGGATTTATTATTATTATTATTATTATTATTATTATTATTCTCCAGTTTCCGCCTGAAATTTTGCAGCGAATCTCGCCTCGCAGTTTTGAGACAAGCTTCATATATGTTACCTCATTTTGTGCGGCCGGATCTGGAATGGTGTGCTATGACTTTTGGTGTTTATGAATTTTATAGTTTTTTAAATATTAATATTTTAGTGAAAATTTTCCCGCGCTCCTCTGCCAAACAGTTTTGACATTAGGGTTACATATGTTAGATCATTTTGTGCGGCTGGAGCTGGACTATTATGTTATGACTTTTGGTGTTATAACTTTTATAGTTTTTTAAATATTAATATTTTAGTGCAAATTTAGGCCAATTCATCTTTTGGCGGCAAATAAACAGACTTCATTTGTGGTGTGTTGGCTCTCTCTAGTGGTATGCCGGGAGTGGTACAGCCTGTGTACCCTTATTTGGATTACCGTAATGATGACAATTTCAACGGTGCGCACAGCGTCGCTGCTTTCAGGAGCCATTGGAATTTTTAAGGTTGCGCAAATCATTCAAAAGTTATGGTAATGCTTGGTGGAAAACTCAATATCCCACAATTCATAGCACGCCTCTACAGAGTGAACAATGGCGGCCACCACTTCGTTTTATATGTCTTTTATTCGTGTTTCTAGGTCACAAAATAAGCTTTTAAGATATTTTCAGGCGAGAATGTAGGTGTGTAAACTTCAAATATCTGCTTGTTTTATCAAGACATCCCATATTTAGCGACAGTGCTCTGACTACGTCGGTCCTGCCTGACAGCTAGCCGGCTACCTAGCTGGCTACCTAGCTAGCTGCCGCACTTGGCTGCAAATGGATAGCGAGGGGACTCTCTCTGTCGTTTCACCTCCCTGGTCTCTCGCAAATGCTCGCATAGAATCGGAGTTACAGCTGGATGTGGAAAAAATAACTGAGTTGTTTGGTGGTGGAGCTACAACAGAGGGCAGCTACCCACCGGTGTGTGACAGAAAGGACATGCCGCCAACGAGACATATGAGGCCGGGCAGGCGATTGCTAACGCGGTGGTCAATCGTGGATCAGGGAAAGCGAAGGCAGGAGCGTGAGGTGAACTGAATTTCAGGTAAGAAGTTATGACCTGCACTCTATTTGGGTCAGATATAAACCGAGTTTAGGTGTAGTTTATTTAGCAGCAGTTCTCTTATGTGTTGCTGATAGCCGGCTAGCTAGCTAGCGCCGCTAGCATAGTTAGCTAGCACCGCTAGCGACCCTTCGTGAAAAAGCACCCAGGCTTGGCTTATATTGAGGCGGGTGAAACTCGTGTCAGCACCCGGTCGCTCGCCGACAGTATGTGTTTTAGCTGGACTTATTTTTCGTTTATATGGACCGATGATTTATTTATTTATTCATTTTAGTAACGGTATAACAGTGAAAGGTGGTGGATTGGCCAGATGTAAACTTCAAATATCTGCTCGTGTTACCAAGACATCCCATATTAGCTCTGATGTTTTCGGTGCCTGCAAAGAGCTAGACAGGTAGCTAGCTAACCCGAGCTGGCTGTCTTTTGACTCAGGGTCATAGCTGGACTTATTTTCGTTTTTATGAGCCGATGAGGGTTTTTTTTTAGTAACGGTACAAACAGTGAAAGGCGGTGGATTGTCCAGATGCTGGTCGATGTGGAAAAAATAACTGATTGTTTGGTAGTCGCTGACGCGGAGCTACAACCGAGGGCAGCTATCCACCGGTGTGTGTCAGAAAGAACATGCGGGGAACGAGGCGGCGAGGTGACCGCCGATCGACCGGTGGTAGATCGTGGATCAGGGAAACCGAAGGCAGGAGAAGCAGGCGGCTGCCGGTCGGAGCGTGAGGTGAACTGAATTTCAGGTAAGAAGTTATGACCTGCACTCTATTTGGGTCAGATATAAACCGAGTTTAGGTGTAGTTTATTTTCGTTGTGCTGACTTTTTACAATCAGTTATAATAACTCGTACTGCGTGGTAGCTAGCACGATGGAGTTTCTATACAGCTGTGTGCGCGCTAAGTTACTGATGTTGAACTTTATGACAGCCTCCCCTGTCATTCTCTCGCCTGTTCAAACTTCAGTCATGAAACTGATCAATGATCGGCTTTTCTCTCTTGTTTGTTTATCGCGCTAAACAACAGCAGCACGTTTAAGCTTGATCAGCTGTTGTTAGAATTCATTTGATTTTAATTTCTAGTATCAGCTGATGTTTGCTGGAGCCACAGCTGTAGAAGCGGCTGGTCGAAACCAGGAGATGACCTTACTGAATCATCAGAGCTGAACTGGTGATGGAGAAACAGGTTTACCTTTTTTTTAGGTGACATGAATGAGTTGAAGGGAAGTTATGAACTGTTTCTGAGAGAAATAAACACCAAGCTCCTTTTTTTATTTAGCTGACAGCTGGTAACTGTGCAGGGGCGGATCTAGCAAAGCTTTTCCAGGGGGCCAGGTAGGGCATTAACAGAGAAAGGTGGACACAAAGATATACTTTTTTTCTTACTCTCATACAGGGAGTGCAGAATTATTAGGCAAGTTGTATTTTTGAGGAATAATTTTATTATTGAACAACAACCATGTTCTCAATGAACCCAAAAAACACATTAATATCAAAGCTGAATGTTTTCGGAAGTAGTTTTTAGTTTGTGTTTAGTTTTAGCTATTTTAGGGGGATATCTGTGTGTGCAGGTGACTATTACTGTGCATAATTATTAGGCAACTTAACAAAAAAAAATATATACCCATTTCAATTATTTATTTTTACCAGTGAAACCAATATAACATCTCCACATTCACAAATATACATTTCTGACATTCAAAAACAAAACAAAAACAAATCAGCGACCAATATAGCCACCTTTCTTTGCAAGGACACTCAAAAGCCTGCCATCCATGGATTCTGTCAGTGTTTTGATCTGTTCACCATCAACATTGCGTGCAGCAGCAACCACAGCCTCCCAGACACTGTTCAGAGAGGTGTACTGTTTTCCCTCCTTGTAAATCTCACATTTGATGATGGACCACAGGTTCTCAATGGGGTTCAGATCAGGTGAACAAGAGGCCATGTCATTAGTTTTTCTTCTTTTAAACCCTTTCTTGCCAGCCACGCTGTGGAGTACTTGGACGCGTGTGATGGAGCATTGTCCTGCATGAAAATCATGTTTTTCTTGAAGGATGCAGACTTCTTCCTGTACCACTGCTTGAAGAAGGTGTCTTCCAGAAACTGGCAGTAGGACTGGGAGTTGAGCTTGACCCATCCTCAACCCGAAAAGGCCCCACAAGCTCATCTTTGATGATACCAGCCCAAACCAGTACTCCACCTCCACCTTGCTGGCGTCTGAGTGGGACTGGAGCTCTCTGCCCTTTACCAATCCAGCCACGGGCCCATCCATCTGGCCCATCAAGACTCACTCTCATTTCATCAGTCCATAAAACCTTAGAAAATCAGTCTTGAGATATTTCTTGGCCCAGTCTTGACGTTTCAGCTTGTGTGTCTTGTTCAGTGGTGGTCGTCTTTTAGCCTTTCTTACCTTGGCCATGTCTCTGAGTATTGCACACCTTGTGCTTTTGGGCACTCCAGTGATGTTGCAGCTCTGAAATATGGCCAAACTGGTGGCAAGTGGCATCTTGGCAGCTGCACGCTTGACTTTTCTCAGTTCATGGGCAGTTATTTTGCGCCTTGGTTTTTCCACACGCTTCTTGCGACCCTGTTGACTATTTTGAATGAAACGCTTGATTGTTCGATGATCACGCTTCAGAAGCTTTGCAATTTTAAGACTGCTGCATGCCTCTGCAAGATATCTCACTATTTTTGACTTTTCTGAGCCTGTCAAGTCCTTCTTTTGACCCATTTTGCCAAAGGAAAGGAAGTTGCCTAATAATTATGCACACCTGATATAGGGTGTTGATGTCATTAGACCATACCCCTTCTCATTACAGAGATGCACATCACCTAATATGCTTAATTGGTAGTAGGCTTTCGAGCCTATACAGCTTGGAGTAAGACAACATGCATGAAGAGGATGATGTGGACAAAATACTCATTTGCCTAATAATTCTGCACTCCCTGTATAAAATATTTAGCTTTTATTAAATACTTATCTGAATCTTACAACCAAAGTTTGTATAATAATACACAAGATTGGCTGTAGACCATTGTTCATCATTCAGAACACTGTGTAAAAATAACAAAAAACAAAAAGTGAATGCAAAAGTGCATAAATATTTATTTTACGTGTTTGATATGTGTGGCGGGGCGTGGTCTGCAGTGCCGCTGCAGGGGAGGTGGACCCACCTGAGGGGCATCTGCAATCACACCTCTCGGGCGTAGTCTGTGCTCTCTCGGCTGTTTTTGGGTGTGTGTCGGGCTGTGAGTTGAAAAGCTACAGCTGGCTGGGAGGGTACACCAACCATGTGTGAAAAGTGGTCCATAACGTACTGGTTCAAAGTGTGTTCGTGCAAACATTGTCGGGGTCTGCCGTGGTACAGAGGGACTTCTGCTTATGAACCTGTGTGCACAGCGTCTGCAAATCGGGGCTGTACAAAGTGACCTCATCTTTACCCAAAACTGTAAGCTGTCATCTGTGAGGCGCGAGCGGTGTTTGTTTTTACCATAATTCATGGTGGAAATGGCTGCTCTTCTGAGTTTTGCTGTCTGTAGCCGTATGAATGGAAAACTACACAGATTAGCAGCGGCATAGGCACACATAAAATTTCTTCTGAAATTTTCCCTTTCTAGTTATTATGTGTGCCTATGGAAAGAGGCACACATATTACTATTCGTCGGATTTATTATTATTATTATTATTATTCTCCAGTTTCCGCCTGAAATTTTGCAGCGAATCTCGCCTCGCAGTTTTGAGACAAGCTTCATATATGTTACCTCATTTTGTGCGGCCGGATCTGGAATGGTGTGCTATGACTTTTGGTGTTTATGAATTTTATAGTTTTTTAAATATTAATATTTTAGTGAAAATTTTCCCGCGCTCCTCTGCCAAACAGTTTTGACATTAGGGTTACATATGTTAGATCATTTTGTGCGGCTGGAGCTGGACTATTATGTTATGACTTTTGGTGTTTATAACTTTTATAGTTTTTTAAATATTAATATTTTAGTGCAAATTTAGGCCAATTCATCTTTTGGCGCCAAATAAACAGACTTCATTTGTGGTGTGTTGGCTCTCTCTAGTGGTATGCCGGGAGTGGTACAGCCTGTGTACCCTTATTTGGATTACCGTAATGATGACAATTTCAACGGTGCGCACAGCGCCGCTGCTTTCAGGAGCCTTGGAATTTTTAAGGTTGCGCAAATCATTCAAAGTTACGGTAATGCTTGGTGGAAAACTCAATATCCCACAATTCATAGCACGCCTCTACAGAGTGAACAATGGCGGCCACCACTTCGTTTTATATGTCTTTTATTCGTGTTTCTAGGTCACAAAATAAGCTTTTAAGATATTTTCAGGCGAGAATGTAGGTGTGTAAACTTCAAATATCTGCTTGTTTTATCAAGACATCCCATATTTAGCGACAGTGCTCTGACTACGTCGGTCCTGCCTGACAGCTAGCCGGCTACCTAGCTGGCTACCTAGCTAGCTGCCGCACTTGGCTGCAAATGGATAGCGAGGGGACTCTCTCTGTCGTTTCACCTCCCTGGTCTCTCGCAAATGCTCGCACAGAATCGGAGTTACAGCTGGATGTGGAAAAAATAACTGAGTTGTTTGGTGGTGCTATAACGCGGAGCTACAACAGTGGGCAGCTATCCACCGGTGTATGACAGAAAGGACATGCCGCGACCGCCGATCGACCGGTGTTTGCTAACGCGGAGGTCAATCGTGGATCAGGGAAAGCGAAGGCAGGAGCGTGAGGTGAACTGAATTTCAGGTAAGAAGTTATGACCTGCACTCTATTTGGGTCAGATATAAACCGAGTTTAGGTGTAGTTTATTTAGCAGCAGTTCTCTTATGTGTTGCTGATAGCCGGCTAGCTAGCTAGTGCCGCTAGCATAGTTAGCTAGCACCGCTAGCGACCCTTCGTGAAAAAGCACCCAGGCTTGGCTTATATTGAGGCGGGTGAAACTCGTGTCAGCACCCGGTCGCTCGCCGACAGTATGTGTTTTAGCTGGACTTATTTTTCGTTTATATGGACCGATGATTTATTTATTTATTCATTTTAGTAACGGTATAAACAGTGAAAGGTGGTGGATTGGCCAGATGTAAACTTCAAATATCTGCTCGTGTTACCAAGACATCCCATATTAGCTCTGATGTTTTCGGTGCCTGCAAAGAGCTAGACAGGTAGCTAGCTAACCCGAGCTGGCTGTCTTTTTGACTCAGGGTCATAGCTGGACTTATTTTTCGTTTTTATGAGCCGATGAGGGTTTTTTTTAGTAACGGTACAAACAGTGAAAGGCGGTGGATTGTCCAGATGCTGGTCGATGTGGAAAAAATAACTGAGTTGTTTGGTAGTCGCTGACGCGGAGCTACAACCGAGGGCAGCTATCCACCGGTGTGTGTCAGAAAGAACATGCGGGGAACGAGGCGGCGAGGCGACCGCCGATCGACCGGTGGTAGATCGTGGATCAGGGAAACCGAAGGCAGGAGAAGCAGGCGGCTGCCGGTCGGAGCGTGAGGTGAACTGAATTTCAGGTAAGAAGTTATGACCTGCACTCTATTTGGGTCAGATATAAACCGAGTTTAGGTGTAGTTTATTTTCGTTGTGCTGACTTTTTACAATCAGTTATAATAACTCGTACTGCGTGGTAGCTAGCACGATGGAGTTTCTATACAGCTGTGTGCGCGCTAAGTTACTGATGTTGAACTTTATGACAGCCTCCCCTGTCATTCTCTCGCCTGTTCAAACTTCAGTCATGAAACTGATCAATGATCGGCTTTTCTCTCTTGTTTGTTTATCGCGCTAAACAACAGCAGCACGTTTAAGCTTGATCAGCTGTTGTTAGAATTCATTTGATTTTAATTTCTAGTATCAGCTGATGTTTGCTGGAGCCACAGCTGTAGAAGCGGCTGGTCGAAACCAGGAGATGACCTTACTGAATCATCAGAGCTGAACTGGTGATGGAGAAACAGGTTTACCTTTTTTTTAGGTGACATGAATGAGTTGAAGGGAAGTTATGAACTGTTTCTGAGAGAAATAAACACCAAGCTCCTTTTTTTATTTAGCTGACAGCTGGTAACTGTGCAGGGGCGGATCTAGCAAAGCTTTTGCCAGGGGGCCAGGTAGGGCATTAACAGAGAAAGGTGGACACAAAGATATACTTTTCTTTCTTACTCTCATACAGGGAGTGCAGAATTATTAGGCAAGTTGTATTTTTGAGGAATAATTTTATTATTGAACAACAACCATGTTCTCAATGAACCCAAAAAACACATTAATATCAAAGCTGAATGTTTTCGGAAGTAGTTTTTAGTTTGTGTTTAGTTTTAGCTATTTTAGGGGGATATCTGTGTGTGCAGGTGACTATTACTGTGCATAATTATTAGGCAACTTAACAAAAAACAAATATATACCCATTTCAATGATTTATTTTTACCAGTGAAACCAATATAACATCTCCACATTCACAAATATACATTTCTGACATTCAAAAACAAAACAAAAACAAATCAGCGACCAATATAGCCACCTTTCTTTGCAAGGACGCTCAAAAGCCTGCCATCCATGGATTCTGTCAGTGTTTTGATCTGTTCACCATCAACATTGCGTGCAGCAGCAACCACAGCCTCCCAGACACTGTTCAGAGAGGTGTACTGTTTTCCCTCCTTGTAAATCTCACATTTGATGATGGACCACAGGTTCTCAATGGGGTTCAGATCAGGTGAACAAGGAGGCCATGTCATTAGTTTTTCTTCTTTTAAACCCTTTCTTGCCAGCCACGCTGTGGAGTACTTGGACGCGTGTGATGGAGCATTGTCCTGCATGAAAATCATGTTTTTCTTGAAGGATGCAGACTTCTTCCTGTACCACTGCTTGAAGAAGGTGTCTTCCAGAAACTGGCAGTAGGACTGGGAGTTGAGCTTGACTCCATCCTCAACCCGAAAAGGCCCCACAAGCTCATCTTTGATGATACCAGCCCAAACCAGTACTCCACCTCCACCTTGCTGGCGTCTGAGTGGGACTGGAGCTCTCTGCCCTTTACCAATCCAGCCACGGGCCCATCCATCTGGCCCATCAAGACTCACTCTCATTTCATCAGTCCATAAAACCTTAGAAAAATCAGTCTTGAGATATTTCTTGGCCCAGTCTTGACGTTTCAGCTTGTGTGTCTTGTTCAGTGGTGGTCGTCTTTCAGCCTTTCTTACCTTGGCCATGTCTCTGAGTATTGCACACCTTGTGCTTTTGGGCACTCCAGTGATGTTGCAGCTCTGAAATATGGCCAAACTGGTGGCAAGTGGCATCTTGGCAGCTGCACGCTTGACTTTTCTCAGTTCATGGGCAGTTATTTTGCGCCTTGGTTTTTCCACACGCTTCTTGCGACCCTGTTGACTATTTTGAATGAAACGCTTGATTGTTCGATGATCACGCTTCAGAAGCTTTGCAATTTTAAGACTGCTGCATGCCTCTGCAAGATATCTCACTATTTTTGACTTTTCTGAGCCTGTCAAGCCCTTCTTTTGACCCATTTTGCCAAAGGAAAGGAAGTTGCCTAATAATTATGCACACCTGATATAGGGTGTTGATGTCATTAGACCATACCCCTTCTCATTACAGAGATGCACATCACCTAATATGCTTAATTGGTAGTAGGCTTTCGAGCCTATACAGCTTGGAGTAAGACAACATGCATGAAGGGGATGATGTGGACAAAATACTCATTTGCCTAATAATTCTGCACTCCCTGTATAAAATATTTAGCTTTTATTAAATAGTTATCTGAATCTTACAACCAAAGTTTGTATAATAATACACAAGATTGGCTGTAGACCATTGTTCATCATTCAGAACACTGTGTAAAAATAACAAAAAACAAAAAGTGAATGCAAAAGTGCATAAATATTTATTTTACGTGTTTGATATGTGTGGCGGGGCGTGGTCTGCAGTGCCGCTGCAGGGGAGGTGGACCCACCTGAGGGGCATCTGCAATCACACCTCTCGGGCGTAGTCTGTGCTCTCTCGGCTGTTTTTTGGGTGTGTGTCGGGCTGTGAGTTGAAAAGCTACAGCTGGCTGGGAGGGTACACCAACCATGTGTGAAAAGTGGTCCATAACGTACTGGTTCAAAGTGTGTTCGTGCAAACATTGTCGGGGTCTGCCGTGGTACAGAGGGACTTCTGCTTATGAACCTGTGTGCACAGCGTCTGCAAATCGGGGCTGTACAAAGTGACCTCATCTTTACCCAAAACTGTAAGCTGTCATCTGTGAGGCGCGAGCGGTGTTTGTTTTTACCATAATTCATGGTGGAAAATGGCTGCTCTTCTGAGTTTTGCTGTCTGTAGCCGTATGAATGGAAAACTACACAGATTAGCAGCGGCATAGGCACACATAAAATTTCTTCTGAAATTTTCGCTTTCTAGTTATTATTATTATTCTCCAGTTTCCGCCTGAAATTTTGCAGCGAATCTCGCCCCGCAGTTTTGAGACAAGCTTCATATATGTTACCTCATTTTGTGCGGCTGGATCAGGAATGGTGTGCTATGACTTTTGGTGTTTATAACTATTATAGTTTTTTAAATATTAATATTTTAGTGAAAATTTTCCCGCGCCTCTCTGCCTAACAGTTTTGACAATAGGGTTACATATGTTAGATCATTTTGTGCGGCTGGAGCTGGACTAGTATGGTATACACTTTTGGTGTTCATGACTTTTATAGTTTTTGAAATATTTAGATTTTAGTGCAAATTTAGGCCAATTTCCATAGAAACAGACTTTATTTGTGGTGGGTTGGCTCTCTCTAGTGGTATACCGGGAGTAGTACGGCCGAAATCTGTATGCTTGTTTTTAAACTCAATATCCCATAATGCATAGCACGCCTCTGCCGAGTTCAACAATGGCGGACACCTCTTCGTTTTAAACGTCTTTTATTCGTGTTTCTAGGTCACAAAATGAACTTTTAAGATATTTTCAGGCGAGAATGTAGGTGTGTAAACTTCAAATATCTGCTCGTTTTGTCAAAACATCCCATATTATATCTGACGATGTTGCCGGCTAACTAGCTAGCGTGGCTAGCGACCCTTCGAGCACCCGGGCTTGCCTTCAGTGAGACTGCTGACCATCACCTGTTCGCTCGCCAACAGACTGTCTTAGGTGGACTTATTTTTCGTTTATATGGGCCGATGATGCTGGTCGATGTGGAAATAATAACTGAGTTGTTTGGTCTTGGCTAACGCGCAGCTACAACAGAGAGCAGCTATCTACCGGTGTGTGTCAGAAAAACATGCGGGAACGAGACATAGGAGGCGGCGAGGGGACCGCCGATCGACCGGTGGTAGATCGTGGATCAGGCAAACCTAAGGCAGGAGCGTGAGGTGAACTGAATTTCAGGTAAGAAGTTATGAATTGCACAGGAGTTTCTATAGAGCTGTGTGCGCGCTAAGTTACTGACGTTGAACTTTATTTTATTCATAACGGTTAGTCCGTAGAGTTGCCGTACAAACGGAATCGTCCCACATTCAGAGAAAATATTACAATTTATTCTGTCGTTATGAAGCCTCCCCTGTCATTCTCTGGCCTGTTGCAACTTCAATCGTGAAACTGATCAACGATCGGCTTTTCGCTCTTGTTTATCGCGCTAAACAACAGCAGCACGTTTAAGCTTGATCAGCTGTTGTTAGAATTCATTTGATTTTAATTTTGCGGCTGGTCCAAACCAGGAGATGTCCTTACTGAATCATCAGAGCTGAACTGGTGATGGAGAAACAGGTTTACCCTTTACAGGGCTCGCAAAATCGCTAGCCCCGGGACGTCGGGCTTTTTCCAGTCGGGCTACCAAAATCCATCTCAGCCCTGCCCGTCGGGCTATCATGGGAGGGAAAGATATGTCAATGCTTTTGCATTCTTTCGCAAATGTAGCTGAGTAATTATGTCATCGGCATCGATGAGCCACTGTCAATATGTGACACATTGAAATCGCGTTTGAATTTGCGCTTGTTTTTTGCTTTCACTTTCACTTTGCGCTAACTGTGTGTAGAGAGCGACAGCACTAATTGGTAAGTCACAGATTAATTGCACACCACTTCCTCTGACATCGTCTTATCAATCGTTAGCTTACTATCAAACATGACAAGTGAAATCTCCTGCAGCAAGCTTAAACGTGATAGAGGCTGATTACGCAGAGAATTGCTGATCGTTATGTAAATATGCATGTAAGAGCAGATGGATTTAAGCAGGTATTTTAGTTCTGCAGAGCCAAACAAGAGAGGTCAGGGTGAAGAAGGGGCAGCCAAAGAAAAGCCAACCACAAAACGGAAAAGTTATGACAAATCAGACTATGAGGGAAAAAGAAAGCGCAGCTTTATGGTTTCATGGACTAAAGAATTTATGTGGCTGGAATACGACGAGCTAAATAACCTCATGTTCTGCCGGGTGTGTTGTGAGTTTCCCTCGATTTCTGAGTCGACAAGCGCCTTTGTTACTGGGACCAGTCATTTTAAGAAAGACCCCATCAGAACCCATGACAAATGCAAGAAATGCATTATTGCCCAGTCTGCAATATCTTTCCCAGAACAAACACCAATTGCAAAAAGCATACTAAAAATAAACCAAGCATAACAAGAAGTCCTGAAAAATCTGTTTAGAACAGCCTACTATGTTGCAAAGAGTGAACTACCACTGACAAAATTTAGCAGTCTTTGCAAACTTCAAAAAGCAAATGGCCTAGATCTTGGTTGCACTTGCCTCTTACCTGTGATTTCAGTGGAAATGTCAAAAATAAGGATCTGACACAGACTGATTCCTGTTGTACAGTTCTTACAAGTTCATAGAAATTTGTTCAATTAGAACCAAATATTTGAGTTGATGATTGAAATTGTTGTTGTAATTTGTGTTTTAAATATTTTTAGATTGATGTTTTGTTTCCTTTACAGTATTATACTTTAATGTATAATATTGTAAAGGAAACAAAACATCAATCAAAAAATTGTCCTCTTTTTTTTTTATTCGGGCTACTTAAATTTATTACCAAAAACTGAAGAGTGCCTCCCCGAAGGGCTACCAGGGATTTTGAAATTTTGCGAGCCCTGCTTTAGGTGACATGAATGAGTTGAAGGGAAGTTATGAACTGTTTCTCAGAGACAAATAAACACCCAGCTCCTGTTTTTGTGTAGCTGACAGCTGGTAACTGTGCAGGGGCGGATCTAGCAAAGCTTTTGCCAGGGGCCAGGTAGGGCATTAACAGGGAAAGGGGGACACAAAGATATACTTTTCTTTCTTACTCTCGTATAAAATATTTAGCTTTTTATTAAATAGTTATCTGCATCTTACAACCAAAGTTTGTATAATAATACACAAGTTTGGCTGTAGACCATTGTTAATCATTTACTGTGTAAAAATAACAAAAAACAAAAAGTAAATGCAAAAGTGCATAAATATTTATTTTACTTGTTTGATGTGTGTGGCGGGGCGTGGTCTGCAGTGCCGCTGCAGGGGAGGTGGACCCACGGGCGTAAAGTCTGTGCTCTTTCGGCTGTTTTTTGGGTGTGTGTCGGGCTGTCAGTTGAAAAGCTACAGCCGGCTGTGTGGGTACACCAAGCATGTGTGAAAAGTGGTCCATAACGTAATGCTTCAAAGAGTGTTCATGCAAACATTGTCGGGTCTGCCGTGGTACAATGGACTTCTGCTCATGAACCTGTGTGCACAGCATCTGCAAATCGGGGCTGTGCAAAGTCACTTCATCTTTACCCAAAACTGTAAGCTGTCATCTGTGAGGCGCGAGCGGTGTTTGTTTTTACCATAGTTCACGGTGGAGAATGGCTGCTCTTCTGAGTTTTGCTCTCTGTAGCCGTATGAATGTCAAACTACACTGATTCGCAGCGGCATAGGCACACATAAAATTTCTTCTGAAATTTTCGCTTTCTAGTTATTATGTGTGCCTATGCCAAGAGGCACACATATTACTATTCCTCGGATTTATTATTCTTATTATTATTATTATTTTCCTTTTTCCGCCTGAAATTTTGCAGTGTATCTCGACCCGCAGTTTTGAGACAAGCTTCATATATGTTACCTCATTTTGTGCGGCTGGATCTGGAATGGTGTGCTATGACTTTTGGTGTTTATGAATTTTATAGTTTTTTAAATATTAATATTTTAGTGAAAATTTTCCCGCGCTCCTCTGCCAAACAGCTTTGACAATAGGGTTACATATGTTACATCATTTTGTGCGGCTGAAGCTGGACTAGTATGGTCTGACTTTTGGTGTTTATAACTTTTATAGTTTTTGAAATATTTAGATTTTAGTGCAAATTTGGGCCAATTCATCTTTTGGCGCCAAATAAACAGACTTCATTTGTGGTGTGTTGGCTCTCTCTAGTGGTATGCCGGGAGTGGTACAGCCTGTCTACCCTTATTTGGATTACCGTAATGATGACAATTTCAACGGTGCGCACAGCGTCGCTGCTTTCAGGAGCCATTGGAATTTTTAAGGTTGCGCAAATCATTCAAAAGTTACGGTAATGCTTGGTGGAAAACTCAATATCCCACAATTCATAGCACGCCTCTACAGAGTGAACAATGGCGGCCACCACTTCGTTTTATATGTCTTTTATTCGTGTTTCTAGGTCACAAAATAAGCTTTTAAGATATTTTCAGGCGAGAATGTAGGTGTGTAAACTTCAAATATCTGCTTGTTTTATCAAGACATCCCATATTTAGCGACAGTGCTCTGACGACGTCGGTCCTGCCTGACAGCTAGCCGGCTACCTAGCTAGCTGCCGCACTTGGCTGCAAATGGATAGCGAGGGACTCTCTCTCTCTCGCTAGCTAGCACGACGGGAGTTTATATACAGCTGTGTGCGCGCTAAGTTACTGACGTTGGACTTTATTTTATTCATAATGGTTAGTTCGTAGAGTTGCCGTACAAACGGAATCGTGCCACATTCACAGAAAATATTACGATTTATTCTGTCGTTACGAAGCCTCCCCTGTCATTCTCTGCCTGTTGCAACTTCAATCATGAAACTGATCAATGATCGGCTTTTCGCTCTTGTTTGTTTATCGCCTAAACAACAGCTGCACGTTTAAGCTTGATCAGCTGTTGTTAGAATTCATTTGCTTCTAATTTCTAGTATCAGCTGATGTCGATGTGGAAAAAATAACTGAGTTGTTTGGTGGTGGAGCTACAACAGAGGGCAGCTATCCACCGGTGTGTGACAGAAAGGACATGCCGCGAACGAGACATAAAAGGCGGTGAGGCTACCGCCGATCGACCGGTGTTTGCTAACGCGGAGGTCAATCGTGGATCAGGGAAAGCAAAGGCAGGAGCGTGAGGTGAACTGAATTTCAGGTAAGAAGTTATGACCTGCACTCTATTTGGGTCAGATATAAACCGAGTTTAGGTGTAGTTTATTTAGCAGCAGTTCTCTTATGTGTTGCTGATAGCCGGCTAGCTAGCTAGCGCCGCTAGCATAGTTAGCTAGCGCCGCTAGCAACCCTTCGTGAAAAAGCACCCAGGCTTGGCTTATATTGAGGCGGGTGAAACTCGTGTCAGCACCCGGTCGCTCTCTATTTGGGTCAGATATAAACCGAGTTTAGGTGTAGTTTATTTAGCAGCAGTTCTCTTATGTGTTGCTGATAGCCGGCTAGCTAGCTAGCGCCGCTAGCATAGTTAGCTCGCGCCGCTAGCAACCCTTCGTGAAAAAGCACCCAGGCTTGGCTTATATTGAGGCGGGTGAAACTCGTGTCAGCACCCGGTCGCTCTCTATTTGGGTCAGATATAAACCGAGTTTAGGTGTAATTTATTTTCGTTGACCTTTTACAATCGTAATGCCACGGGAGTTTATATACAGCTGTGTGCGCACTAAGTTACTGACGTTGGACTTTATTTTATTCATTAGGGTTAGTTCATAGAGTTGCCGTGCTGTACAAACGGAATCGTCCCACATTCAGAGAAAACATTATGATTTATTCTGTCGTTACGAAGCCTCCCCTGTCATTCTCTCGCGTGTTGAAACGTCAATCATGAAACTGATCAATGATCGGCTGTTCGCTCTTATTTATCGCGCTAAACAACAGCAGCACGTTTAAGCTTGATCAGCTGTTGTTAGAATTCTTTTGATTTTAATTTCTAGTATCAGCTGATGTTTGCTGGAGCATGAAGATGAAATCAGGAGATGTCCTTACTGAATCATCAGAGCTGAACTGGTGATGGAGAAACAGGTTTACACTTTAGGTGACATGAATGAGTTGAAGGGAAGTTATGAGTTGTTTCTGAGAGACAAAGACCAAGCTCCTTTTTTGTGTAGCTGACAGCTGGTAACTGTGCAGGGGCGGATCTAGCAAAGCTTTTAGGGGGGGGCATTAACAGAGAAAGGTGGACACAAAGATATACTTTTCTTTCTTACTCTCATATAAAATATTTAGCTTTTATTAAATAGTTATCTGAATCTCACAACCAAAGTTTGTATAATAATACACAGGATTGGCTGTAGACCAGGGGTGGGCAATTCCAGGCCCCGAGGGCCGGTGTCCCTGCAGGTTTTAGATGTGTCCTTGAACCAACACAGCTGATTTAAATGGCTAAATTAGCTCCTCAACATGTCCTGTTCTCCAAAGGCCTGATAACGAACTAATCATGTGATTCAGGTGTGTTGACCCAAGGTGAGATCTAAAACCTGCAGGACACCGGCCCTCGGGGCCTGGAATTGCCCACCCCTGCTGTAGACCATTGTTCATAATTCAGAACACTGTGTAAAAATAACAAAAAACAAAAAGTGAATGCATGTGTGAAAAGTGGTCTATAATGTAATGCTTCAAAGTGTGTTCATGCAAACATTGTCGGGTCTGCCGTGGTACAATGGGACTTCTGCTCATGAACCTGTGTGCACAGCGTCTGCAAATCGGCGCTGTACAAAGTAACTTCATCTTTACACAAAACTGTAAGCTGTCATCTGTGAAGCGTGAGCGGTGTTTGTTTTTACCATAGTTCATGGTGGAGAATGGCTGCTCTTCTGAGTTTTGCTCTCTGTAGCCGTATGAATGGCAAACTACACTGATTAGCAGCGGCATAGGCACACATAAAATTTCTTCTGAAATTTTCGCTTTCTAGTTATTGTGTGGATGCCCTCAAAGGGCTTCCACACTATTGAGTTCCTGTTTCTCTTTATTCTTTATTATTCTTAGGACTTCCGTACGTTTTTTGCCGTCTATCTACTGCCTCAGTTTTCAGCCGATTTTCTCCGTTCAAACTCTATACTGTTCTGCTCTTTCTGCTAATGTGTGCTATGACTTTTGGTGTTTATTACTCTTATACTTTTTAAAATATTACACTTTTTTCCTTTAATTTGTCCCATTGAAATGAATGGAAAACTTCCACAATTCTGCTAAAACTTGCTTGTTTTTGAAACTTAACTACTTTGTCATACTTTCACCTAGAAACTCCATTCAAACTTTAAAATGTTCTCAGACTATTGGGCTATTCCTGAATGATTCAGCTTTTTCAGATCTTCTACCATTTTAATTTTATACCTCTTTAAGTTTTCAGTTGCAAAATTGTGATTTTTCAGAAAATACATGCGTTGTTATGGTTGCTATGCAATTAACTCAGAGTGTGCACTCGTCCTTTCTGAATTTTCTCTTCATGTCTGAACAACTTCTTGCTACTCGCTCAATTTCCACTCAACCCCCACAAATTATACATCAAAACGTAGGTATTTTTGCTGGCTTTCAGAAAATGTCACTATCATTGTTGTGGGACTCATAGATTTTTTGCAAATCTCCTCAGAGTAACATAAAGTCTCAAAACTCTCCATAGAAACTCAATGGAGAGTTTCTTCAAAATCAGCGCTGGAATTCTCTAATGAGAGGCATTTTCAAATCGTCATATCTCCTTAACGAAACAAAGTTGAGACATGACGCTTGTGCCAATATATCTTCAGACATCCCTGATGCTCACAATTCAAGAATTTTTTCCTCACCTATTACCGTTTGGCCATGAATTACACTTGTTTGAGGGTAGGAAATTTTTCCCTCGCTCAGATTTCTTCAGATTTCAAACTCTGGAAATGAGGCACTTTTTTCTCTCGTCATATCTTTTTGATTGATTTCAACAGAGACCTGAAAATTTCCATGACTGTTCACCAAAGCCTGCTGTTTCTTACGGTGAAAGAATGATTTTGATGCTCCATATAGATTTAGAGTTACAAAACGTTGTTTGAGGACAAGTCAAGGCAGTTTTGCTTCGCCTCTACTGAGTTACAGTGTATTACAAGTCATATATCTTCAATAATTTATATTTTATCTCTGAATTATGAAAGCCTGAAGTTTTCCCCATCTCTTCTGAACAAATCGGTGTCAGAATGAGCGTTCTAGCCCCTACGGTTAGGAAATTATGGCCATTTGTTCGAGGGGAATCCTGAATGTGAGAAATACACTGCAGAAAACTCATACCTCTCTCTGTGTCTGTGTGTGTAAGTGCTGATTACAGCAGGTGCAGCCAATTTAGCTGACCTAGATATACCAAGCCCAGACTCTTAACAGCCCCTGTACACTTTGCTCTATGTGTATGTGTGTGTGTGTATATCAATATTTCTCCCATGTTAAAGTATTACTCCTCCATAATAGTATTTGTGCTAAATCAAAGTACTTCTACTACATCTTAGTACTTCTGCTCAATCATAGTATTTCTGCTAAATCATAGTATTTTTGAAAAATCATGGTATTTGTGCCAAATCATGGTTTTGGGGCAGAACCATAATATTAATTTTATGTTATGAGATTACTACTAAGTGCAGGAATGTCTGTTATGTTATAGTTTATGTGCTGAATATAGTATATCTGCCAAATCATAGTATTTATCCCAAATCATAGTATTTATGCAAAATTACAGTATTTCTGCTAAAAAGCAGAAATAGTACCTTTTAGCAGAAATTTCTGTGAAAAGATATTATTTATGTTAAAACATAGTATTTCTGCTAAATCATAGTATTTCTGCCAAATCATAGTATTTGTACTTATTCATAGTACTTGTGCCAAATCATAGTATTTGTACCCAATCATAGTATTTCTGCAATATGATCGTATTTGTGCCAAATCATGGTATTTTTTTGCCAAATCATGGTTTTGGGGCAAATCATGTTATTTGTGTCCAGTTAAAATTTCTGTTATATTATAGTGTTACTACTAAGTCGTAGAATTTCTGTTATGTTATAGTATATCTGCTGATTATAGTATATGTGCCAAATCATAGTATTTATAGCAAATCATAGTATTACTGCCCAAACATAGTATTTCTGCCAAATCATAGTATTCCAAATCATAGTATTACTGCAATTCCATAGTATTTGAGCGAAATCATAGTATTTGTGCAAAAACATACTATGTCTGCAAAATCACATTATATCTGCTATGTTATAGTATTACTACTAAGGCATAGTATTTCTACCAAATCATAGTATTCCTTCAAAATCATAGTATCACTGCAATTTCATAGTATTTGAGCGAAACTGTACTATTTGTACTAAATCATGGTACTTGTGCCAAATCATAGTATTTTTTGCAAATCATATTATTTGAACCAAAACATTGTATTTGTACGAAGTCATAGTATTTCTTCTAAATCATAGTATTTCACCCAAATCTCAGTAGTTGTGCTAAAACCTAGTATTATTGCCAAATCGTAGTATTTGTACTGAAACATAGTATTTGTGCCAATAAGAGTATTTGTACTAAATCATAGTACTTGTGCCAAATCATAGTATTTCTGCCATATTGTGCTAGTTGTGCAAAAACATAGACTGTCTGCAAAATCATAGTATATCTGTTATGTTATAGTATTACTACTAAGTCACAGTATTTCTGCCAATTCGTAGTATTTGTACTAAATCATACTACTCGTGCCAAATCATAGTATTCAAATCAAAATATAGTATTTGTACCAAAGCATTGTATTTGTACGAAGTACAGTATTTCTGCCAAATCATAGAATTTATGCAATTTCATAGTATTTTGAGGAATCCCTTTTGTTATAGTATTACTTCTAAGTCATAGTATTTCTGCTTTGTCATAGTATTTGTACTGAAACATAGTATTTCTGCCAAATCATAGTATTACTGCTATTTCATATTATTTGAGTGAAATTACAGTGTTTCTGCAAAAACATTGGTTGGTATTGGTTTTAGTTACCTTTAGCGTATGTGCTAGTTAGCAATAGCTATGGCAGCCCAGTTATTTTATTGTTTTGGGCTTGTTCCTGCTTTGTTTTTTTCCCCCTGCAAATTTATGTGAATTTGTACACTGTCATATCGCTGTATTACGTAATGGCTAAGTAGGAGGCTGACTGTCACTAAGTGCATCAGTGTACATAGGTCATCTCTTGTGTTGGAGTGCCCTCCTGTGGCACCTTTTGGGTAGTGCCTTAGTAAACGTGAACACTGCAAAGAAGTGGTATCAGACTAGTTTGTAGTGGAGGAATTTGTTGCCAGTTTCTTTCATCTTTAATCCGTATTCATGTTGTAATGTAGTAACTTTTGTGGCACAAATACCACAATATGGCAGAAATACTATGTTTTGGCACAAATACTTTGATTTGGTATACTTTAGCTTCTTCACCCCTTTTCAGCAAAATTTTCATTTTTTTCACCCCTTTTCAGCGCAAATTCCAGCTTTTTTGGCTGTTTTCAGAAAAAAAACCTCTTTTCAGCAGAAACTCTGCTGATTCATCTCTTTTCAGCGCAAGTTTCTGCTTCTTTGCCTCTTTTCTGCAAAAATTCTGCTGATTCACCTCTTTTCTGCAAAACTTTCAGCCTTTTGACCTCTTATCAGCACAATTCTCAGCAGCTTCTGCTCATTTCAGCAGAATTGTCCGTCTCTCCACCTCTTCTTTGTAAGAATGACTTTGGCTCAGGGAAATGAATAGCCACCTTGAGACCAGGAGGGCCAGGTTCGAATCCTGCTCAGTGGGGCAGTTTTTTTTTTCACCACCATGCAACTTTTCATCGTTTTTAGCTTTTCATAGTATCATAGTATTTCCACAAAATATTTGTATTTCTGCTACGTTATATTATTACTGCTCATAGTATTTCTGCCAAATTTTGGTATTTGCTCCAAAGCACAGTATTTCTGCCAAATCACAATATAACTGCAAAATAAAGGGTTTTGAGACAAATCATAGCGTTTGTGCTAAATCCTAGTAATTCTGCTCATAGAATTTCTGCTATGCTGAGGTGCTTTCTGCTAGATTATAGTTTTTCTGCTAAATCAAAGTATTTCATGTAAATCATACCAAGTCCCAGTGTTTCTGCCAAATCATAAATCATAAATAATGTGGCGTGTTGGGGGAACAGCTAGTCCTCTCCCATCATGCCTTGGGACATGTGCTGCTGTTTAGATGTTCTTGTTTCATTGTTTATGGTTACGTTACTTTTAACTGTTGTCTTGAATGTTGTGTTTATACTATGGTACAAAGTCACTGACAGTTATTGTTTTATAGGAAGGAAGAATGCAGTACCATAAGTGAGTTCTGTTATGCTGTTATTGACCCTTGAAGCACATTGTAGAACAAGCAAGTGTTTAATAAAAAGCTTCTCCTACCAGCTTGGGGTGGAATTACAAGATCAAGCTTTTCCTGTGTGCTTATTTGCAAGACTTGTATGTGCCATAATAATTTTAATAAAGCAAAGTTAAGATGAGAAGCTTGTTCCAATTCATCTTCAGACAGTGCTGCCAGTCACGGTTGGAGCAGTTTTTACTGTCATCTTACTGTTGAGCCATAAATTACGTTTGTTTTCCAACTCTTAAAATGAAGCCGTTTCTTCTCTCGTCATATCTCCGCGACGGAGGTACAAAGAGCTATGAAAATCGCAGTCAAAGTTCAGCAAAGTCTGCTGATTTACCCAGTACAAGAACTGTGCTTCTATCCCACCTAGTTTTTGAGTTACACGACGTTTTGTAACTCCGAAAAATCGGCGTTTTACGCCTCTCACCGCGATCTAATTCTGACTGCTCAAGTCTCTGTGTTTTAGGCACCCGTCCCCTTTGTGACCAGACCTCATTTGGCTCAGAGGGTTGAGAAGCTACTGTGAGACCCGGTGGCAGAGGTTCGAGTCCTACCTGTGACAGTTGCTACACATCATCCCCACTTGCATGCGCTCTGCTTTCTTGACACTCTTCAGTGTACCCTTACACATAAAGCCATCTCCATCAAACGCGTCTACACCTCTTTTTTAGCAGATAATTCTGCTTTTTCGCTTGTTTTCAGCAACTGCTGATGCTGATAGCCCTCCTAGTTTTTGAGTTACACGACGTTTTGTAACTCCAAAAAACCGCGCTTTTCGCCTCTCACCGCGATCTATTTCTGATTGCTGATCTCTTTGTTTTTCAGCCGCCTGCCCTCTTGCCAGGTGACGCAATCAGTAATGACACGGCTCTGCAGCTCAAAGGTCGTGGGTTCAATCCCACCTTGGTCAACATTTTTTTTTCACTACAAATTTATACACTATCACAGACCTGTAATTTATATTGCTATTTTTTTTCACTACAAATGAGTAGTGCAAAAACATACTATGTCTGCAACATCACAGTCTATCTGTTATGTTATAGTATTACTACTAAATCACAGTATTTCTGCCAATTCAAGGAGGCTGACTGTTACTAAGTGCATCAGTGTACATAGGTCATCTGTTGTGTTGGAGTGCCCTCTTGTGGCGCCTTTTGGGTAGTGCCTTAGTAAACGTGAACACTGCAAAGAAGTGGTATCAGACTGGTTTGTAGTGGAGGAATTTGTTGCCAGTTTCTTTCATCTTTAATCCGTATTCATGTTGTAATGTAGTAGTACCACAATATGGCAATATACTTTAGCTTCTTCACCCCTTTTCAGCAAAATTTTCATTTTTTTCACCCCTTTTCAGCACAAATTCCAGCTTTTTTGGCTGTTTTCAGAAAAAAAAACTCTTTTCAGCAGAAACTCTGCTGATTCATCTCTTTTCAGCGCAAGTTTCTGCTTCTTTGCCTCTTTTCTGCAGAAATTCTGCTGATCCACCTCGTTTCTGCAAAACTTTCAGCCTTTTCACCTGTTATCAGCACAATTCTCAGCAGCTTCTGCTCATTTCAGCAGAATTGTCCGTCTCTCCACAACAACTTTTTGCAACTTTTCATCTTTTTCAGCTTTTCAGCAGACAGCTTCAGCGTCAAGGCATCCACACAGCATTTTCGCAGGAAATGCAAATTTTTCTAGTTATTCTTCAAGTTGCTTCCGTACGTTTTTTGCTGTTTAACTACTTCAACAATTTTTGTGCTATTTTCACCGTTCAAATTTTAAACTATTCTGCTATTTCTGCTAAAGTGTGCTATGACTTTTGGTATTTTTTGCTGTTATACTTTTTAAAATATTAAGCTTTTTATGCAATTTTTTGTCCCATTGAAATGAATGGAAAACTTCCAAAATTCTGCTAAAACTTGCTTGTTTTTGAAACTTAACTACTTCCTCATACTTTCACCTAGAACAACCATTTGAACTTTAAAATGTTCACAAATTATTGGGCTATTCCTGTCTGATTCAGCTTTTTCATATCTGTTACCATTTTCATCTTATCCCTCTTTAAGTTCTGAGATTCATTTTTCTGATTTTTCAGAAAATACATGCGTTGTTATGGTTGCTATGCAGTTGGTTCTAAGTGAGCCACTCTTCCTTTTTCAATCTTCTCTTCATGTCCGAACAACTTCTTGCTACTCGCTCAATTTTCACTCAACCCACACAAATTATACATCAAAACGTAGGTATTTTTGCTGGCTTTCAGAAAATGTCACCATCATTGTTGTGGGATTTATAGAATTTTGGCAAATCTCCTCAGAGCAACACAAAGTCACAAAAATCCCCATAGAAAGTCAATGGAGAGTTCGTTTAAAATCACCGCTTGATTTCTGTAATGAGAGGCATTTTCGAATCGTCATATCTCCCGAACGAAGCGAAGTTAAGACATGAGGCTTGTGCCAATATATCTTCAGACACTCCTGACGCTCACAATTCAAGAATTTTTTTTTCATCTATTACCATTTCGCCATGAATTGGGTTTGTTTGAGGGTAGGAAATTTGTCCCTCGCTCAGATTTCTTCAGATTTCAAACTCTAGAAATGAGGCACTTTTTTCTCTTGTCATATCTTTTTGATAGATTTCCACAGAGACCTGAAAATTTCCATGACTGTTCACCAAAGCCTGCTGTCTCTTACGGTGAAAGAATGATATCTATACTCCAAATAGATTTAGAGTTAGAAAGCGTTGTTTGAGGGCAAGTCAAGGCAGTTTTCGCTTTGCCTCTACTCAGTTATGGTGCATTAGAAGTCAAATATCTTCAATAATTCATATTTTAATGATAAATTGTCCACACTGTAAGATTCCCCCATCTCTTCTGAACAAAACGGTGTAAGAATGACTGTTCTAGCCCCTACGGTTAGGAAATTATAGCCATTTGGTTGAGGGGAATCCTGACTATGAAAAATAGACAGCACAAATCCTTTCTCTGTGCTGCGTGTGTGTAAAAACAGGTGCACCTGTTTTGGCGGGAAAAAGTACACAGCCTCTCTGATTGGTGGATTCAAATTTAGCAGCTCCCAGGCTGCTTGACTGACCTAGAAACTTGCTTTTCTCTCCCTGTTTGTGTGTGTGTGTCTGTGTGTGTGTGTGTGTGTGTGTGTGTGTGACAGAGAGAGAGAGAAAGAGAGGGCGAGAGAGCGTTTTTATGGGAGCATCTTATTGTATGATTTACATTCAATATATTTAGACTGGTTGACTGAATTTGATCCTGTGTGTCTCTCTGTGCTTGTGTGTTTCCATATGTGTCCATATTTGTGATTGTGGGACTTTTTTCAGCTGTTCATTTTGCTTTTCCAATTTTTCTATTTAAGTTATTACTATTGTGCTAAGTCATAGCATTTCTGCTGCTTTTCAGCATTTGTGCTAAATACAGCATTTGTGCTAAATCATACTATTTCTGCTATTTTATGAGATTTGTGCTAAATACAGCATTTGTGCTAAATCATACTATTTCTGCTATTTTATAGGATTTGTACTTAATATAATATTTCTGCTTAATTATAGTATTTCTGCCATTTTATAGTATTTGTGCTAAAACATAGTATTTCTACTAAATGCAGTATTTCTGGGTAATCATTGTATTTCTATATATTTCTGCCAGGTCCCCAGGGAGTCAGTCCTCTGTAAGGACTGTAATATTAAAATTTACATATCAGGACCTGGACGGCTTCCCAGCCAGCCAATCATATATGAGGCCTGGCACATTCAAATTTGCATATTGGGACCTTCGTGGCTTCTAAGGCAACCAATCATCTATGTCATATATCTCTAATATTTCATATTTTTATTTTAAATGGTCAACATTTCAAGATTCCCCCATGTCTTCTGAACAAAACGGTGTAAGAATGACTGTTCTAGCCCCTACGGTTAGGAAATTATAGCCATTTGTTTGAGGGGAATCCTGACTATGAAAAATAGACAGCACAAATCCTTTCTCTGTGCTGCGTGTGTGTAAAAACAGGTGCACCTGTTTTGGCGGGAAAAAGTACACAGCCTCTCTGATTGGTGGATTCAAATTTAGCAGCTCCCAGGCTGCTTGACTGACCTAGAAACTTGATTTTCTCTCCCTCTGTGTGTGTGTGTGTGTGTGTGTGTGTTTGTGTGTGTGTGAGTGAGAGAGAGAGAGAGAGAGACACATACATACACACACAAAGACCTTTTTTAGGGCAGCATCTCATTGGTGGATAAAAATATAATATATTCAGACTGGTTGACTGGCATAGACCCTGTGTGTTTGTCTCTCTCTGTACATTTGTGTATCCATATTTGATTTTCTGTGTATTTGGTGATTTGTGTATCCATATTTGATTTTGTGTATCTGTTGGCTGTTCTTATTTGTTTTGTTTTTTTCTAAATGTATTTTTATTTTATTTTTTCACAGGTGAACAAAAATTAGTTTTGAGCGAACTTAACCATGTTCCTTTTTATTCAGCTTATCATTTTACCGTTCCAATATTTTCACTTAAGTTATTACTATTCTACTCAATCATATTATCTGTTCTAAATCATTGTTATTAAGCTATATTGTAGGATTTCTGCTAAATCATAGTATTTCTACTATATTATATTTTTCTTTCTAAATATAGCATTTCTGCTATAGAATAGTGTTTCTGCTATATTATAATATTTGTGCTAAACTGGAGTAT